>NW_027507718.1:120641070-120928083 GCF_037356315.1 Lithobates pipiens | reverse complement strand
TTTAGAAGGCCATAAAATGCCAAGATGGCACAAAACACCCACAAATGACCCCATTTTAGAAAGTAGACACCCCAAGCTATTTGCTGAGAGGCATTTGAGTCCATGGAATATTTTATATTTTGCCACAAGTTGCGGGAAAATTACAAACTTTTTTTTTTTTTTTTTTTTTCACAAAGTTGTCACTAAATGATATATTGCTCACACATGCTATGGGCATATGTGAAATGACACCCCAAAATAAATTCTGCTGCTTCTCCTGAGTACGGGGATACCACACGTGTGGGATTTTTTGGGAGCCTAGCCGCGTACGGGGCCCCGAAAGCCAAGAACCGCCTTCAGGCTTTCTAAGGGCGTAAATTTTTGAGTTCACTCCTCACTACCTGTTACAGTTTTGAAGGCCATAAAATGCCAAGATGGCACAAAACCCCCACAAATGACCCCATTTTAGAAAGTAGACACCCCAAGCTATTTGCTGAGAGGCATGTTGAGTCCATGGAATATTTTATATTTTGCCGCAAGTTGTGGGAAAATTACAAACTTTTATTTTTTTATTATTTTTTCACAAAGTTGTCACTAAATGATATATTGCTCACGCATGCCATGGGCATATGTGAAATGACACCTCAAAATAAATTCTTCTGCTTCTCCTGAGTACGGGGATACCACATATGTGGGACTTTTTGGGAGCCTAGCCGCGTACGGGGCCCCGAAAACCAAGCACCGCCTTCAGGGCTTTCTAAGGGCGTACATTTTTGACTTCACTCCTCACTACCTATTACAGTTTTGAAGGCCATAAAATGCCAAGATGGCACAAAACCCCACAAATGACCCCATTTTAGAAAGCAGACACCCCAAGCTATTTGCTGAGAGGCATGTTGAGTCCATGGAATATTTTATATTTTGCCACAAGTTGCAGGAATATTACAAACTTTTTTTTTTTTTTTTAACAAAGTTGTCACTAAATTATATATTGCTCACACATGCCATGGGCATATGTGAAATGACACCCCAAAATAAATTCTGCTGCTTCTCCTGAGTACGGGGATACCACATGTGTGGGATTTTTTGGGAGCCTAGCCGCGTACGGGGCCCCGAAAACCAAGCACTGCCTTCAGGATTTCTAAGGGTGTAAATTTTTGATTTTACTCCTCACTACCTATCGCAGTTTTGAAGGCCATAAAATGCCAAGATGGCACAAACCCCCCCCCCCCCCCAAATGACCCCATTTTGGAAAGTAGATAGTAGTAATTTAGTAGTAAATTTAGGGGTACACTAGTGAGACTCACAGGTAAAAAAGCACCTAGGCTGTCAGCGACTGTATCAAAACGCTACAAAAAAACTGTTAGCGATCGCAGGGATCAGGCCTGACTCTGCGAACGCTGCAGTTATGTGTGTTGTGTTTTGTAAGTGACAGTGATCGATCGATACTGCACTTGGGTGGGCTGGGCTGGGCTTGGCGGAGGGGCTAAACGCAGGTGCTAGCAGGTATCTGGGCTGATCCCGCTAACAATGCGTTTTGGGAAACCTAAACTGCTGGCGACGCTAATATAGATCTGATCAGATACTAGATTACTAAGGGAGGTGTATGCTTTGCGCGTGGGTGTTAGCGGTACTGGCACTAACCTGACGCTGCTGGGGCGACGCAGACCTTATCTGACCCTCAAACTTATATCACCCGCCGGTGTGATGCAGGGGTAAACCTTTATTAGGTAATAATGGCGGGTGCCCTGAAACTATAAAAAAATAACTAACCAACCAGCGTCACCTGTAACAGTTATATGGTGATCACTGGTGAAAGGGTTAACTAGGGGGCAATCAGGGGTCTTTATGCGGTAGTATATGGGGGTCCCTGGCGCTATAAAAAGCTGCGGCGAACCTAAATACCTACCTGCCCTAACTAGCGTCACCTGTGACACTAATACAGCGATCAGAAAAACGATTGCTTATTAGGCTGGGTTCACACTGGAGCGAGGCGGGAACGCCACAATCTGCGGCGGGTTCCCGCATCACACTGCCCTATGCGAACTGCTGGGAGTGTCAGTGAAATGTTAATGACACCCCCAGATCAGTTCGCATATCGCAGTGCGATCTGCAAACTTGGACAGGAATCGGATCGCATGGTGTGAACACCCATGCGATCCGATTCTGCTGCGGACCAAAAAAAGGGTCCCGTGCGAGTCTGCGGCGGGTGCGGCGGGTGCGACGTGAATTCAGCCATACTATCTGTATGGCTGAACTCGAATCGCACAGAGATCGGATGTGATTTGCACTGCAGTGCGGTGCGAATCACATCCGTTCTCATAAACCGCTGCAATGTGAACCCAGCCTTAGTGACACTGGCGACGGGGGGTGATCACGGGGTTAAACCTTTATTGGGGGGGTTAGGGGGGTACCTTAGAACTAAAGGGGGCTAACCCTAACTGCCCTAACAGTTATTACAGTCACAAATGACACCAATGCAAAAAAAAAAATGCAATTGGTGTCACTGTGACTGGGGGTGCAGGGGTGATTGGGGGGTGATCGGGGGGTGAAGGGGGGGTGAGAGTGTGCCTGGCATGTTCCACTGTATTGTGTAGTGTTGGCGCAACTCACCGATCCTCTCTCCTCGGTGCCGGAACGAAAAATACCGACACGGAGGAGAGATTACATCACTTCCTTTGCCTGTGTTTACATTACAGGAGAGAAAGTGATGTCACACTTCACTTCCATTCGTCAGGAGCGATCGCGAGGGGGTGGCCATGAACGACTGGCCGCTCCCTCCTCCCGGATCGCTCCTGAACGGATACCGACCGCCGCTGGCACCGGGGGGGGCCCGATCGGGCCCCCCACCCGCGGGAAGGCAGAGACGTACATGTACGCCCATATGCCTGCCCGTGCCATTCTGTCGACGTACATCATCGTGCGGCGGTCGGCAAGTGGTTAACCCATATGCTAAACGCTAGGTTCACATTTGTGCGTTTTTCAGTGCATTTTGAGCACGCATTTCTGATGCATTTTTGCATGCACCTTGCATTTGTCTCTTTAAAGAGGAACTGCAGTATGAGCACAAAATCTGTAATAAAAACATATTTGCCATTCTGAAGCTTCCCTCCAAACACTTTGCATATTATTTTAGATATACTGTGATTCTGTACTTGCCAAATATGCTGCAGGAATCTCCCTCCACTGAGTCTGGCTACCACCATTTTAACTGTGGGCAGTTGAAGCTACTGCCTGTTCACTTCCTGGATTTACTCAGACACACAGAGGCACACCTCTTATGACTCACCCCCTTCCTTTCCTGGCAAACTCTCACAAGAGTGAGAGAGAGATAGTTGTGCATGATGTAATAAGACAAGAAACAAGAAGTGGGCTGTATAAGGTATTTACTAGCAGAAAAAAAAATGTTTTAATATCCAAAGTTAAAACAAGGGCAGAAGATTTGGTACCTGGAATCATGAAAAAATTACTGAAGGTCCGCTTTAACAAACTGTGAACAGCTGGTTGTTAAGAAGCAGCTGAATGTTAAAAAAAAAAAAATTAAAATAAAGAATTGCTGACAAAGAAAAAAAAATTTCATGGTGGTCCCCTCCAATCCATACATGGTTCTTCAGGTCTGGTACAGATTTTGAAGGGACCTCCCACACCGATTTTTTTTTTAAATGGTTTGGGGTCTCCGCAAATTCATACCAAACCCTTAGCCAAGCATGCAGCCCAATAGAGAGGGGGGTGGGGGGTTGAGCAAGCGCCCCCTTCCTGACCTATACCAAGCCACATGCCCTCAATGTTGGGGGGGTGCTTTGGGGAAAGGGAGGCAAGGGCCTCTTCACCACAACCCTGGCCAGTGGTTGTGGGCATCTGCATCATAATCTGGAAGACCCCTTTAACAAGGGGGCTTCCAGACCCCAGACCCCCTATGTGAATGAGTAGGGGTACATCACCAAAAAAAGTGTCAAAAATAAATAAAAACACAGAGACAGTAATGGAGTGATCCCGCCCCCTTGTGATATCTTCAACCTGGGGCATGCTGGTTCTATAAAGTCACAAAGGGGGCAGGGTCACCCAATTACGTTATCAGGTGGCCTCTGCCCTTAGTTATTTTAGAACTGTCAGATGTCTGGAGCAGTGGCGGCTTGTGTTTTTTTGTTTGGGGGGCAGCACCTCAAAGCCCCCCACCCCACTCGCTGTCTAATGGTCGGTACACTTACCCCATCTAGGCAGTGGGCATCGGGCAGCGGTGGGGATTGGGCAGTGGCAGACATCAAGGAGGGGATCGGGGCATCAGCAAACATCAGGCTGCGGCGGGCATTGCCTCCTGTGTCTTCTCGTCCTCCTCTCTTCTGCCGTACGTCTCCTCCCCTCCTCCTAGGTGTCCAATAGGATTGCCTGTCCTTTCAGCCAATCGGGTGATGGGTATCAGACCTGCTTCCTGATTGGCCAGGAGGAGGACCAGAGTTGCAAAACAGAATATTCATAGACCTACTGATTACTAAATATACAGACCAATCATGGATGTGTAAATATGGGGCAATTTAGGAAACAACCATCATAGGTCAATTCGTTTTAGTATAAATCACACAAATAGGAAACAGAAGGGGAATACAAAGGCACTGAATTTTAAAAGAGCCACCTTCCTTAAACTACGATCTTTGCTAGAAGTTAATAATTGGGATAAAATCTTAGGCACAATGAACACAGAGGAGAAATGGGTATGCTTTAAAAGCATATTAAATAAGGGCATTAGCCATTGCATCCCAACCCAATGGATAATACATTTAAAAGAGTTAATAAAAGTCCTGGGTGGCTTAACTCCAACATACAAATGCATATAAAAGAAAAGGAGAAGGCCTTCAAAAAATACAAGGCTGAGGGATCATCATCAGCATTCCAACTGTACAAAGAATGCAACAAGAAATGTAAGGGTGAAATCAGGGTGGCTAAGATAGAACACAAATTGTTTTTATTACATTTTTACACATTTTAAAAAAAAACGACATACTTTGCAAAACAATTTGCAAATCATTCATAAAAATACAAAACATTTTCAAGGTACACATAGATACATAAAAAATACATTAGGTACATGAATGGATCTATCCGCTAACACACACTTAAATACATCCACACCACAGCATATATTGATTCTCCTGGGCCATCTGAGTTACCAACAATAAAAAAGGAGGAAAAAGAAAAGAGGAGAAACCTGGAAGCAGGCACATTCCCCTATCGCCATCCCATAAAAAAAAAAAAAAAGGAAGAGGGGATTTTCAAAATCATTATCCCCACGTAACCTGTGTCTATTTATCTTTACTTTCAGGGAAATAGAGAATCCAATCTGTCTATCCCGGTATTGTCCACCTTCAAATTGTGCAAAAAATAAAAAGGTAGGGTGTGGGGAGAGGGAATTAGCCCCCAACCCCCCCCCCCCCCCCCCGTCCCCATGTGAACTACAGTACCCCATTATAAACAATATAAAAACTATTTAAAACAAGATAAAACACGAAAGGCATATAGCAGAGGAGAGTAAAAAAAAAAGAAATTCTTTAAGTACATAAATAGTAAGAAAAGAAGGTTAGATCATATTAGTCCCATAAAAAATGATGAAGGGAATCTGGTTACTAAGGATGGAGAGATGGCGAATGTATAGAATTTATTCTATTCCTCAGACTTCACAAGGGAATTGTGGGGTTTCAGTAACCAAAACTGCAATGTTTATCCTCATGACATGTCACAGGAAGCACCCTTATGGCTACCAGAGGACACAATTAGAAATACATTTGAAAAACTTAACATTAATAAGTCACCAGACCAGATGGCTTGCACCCGAGGGTCCTTAATGAACTCAGTCAAGTAATTGCCAGACCATTGTTCCTAATTTTTACGAACAGTTTCCTGACTGGAATGGTACCAGCTGATTGGAGAAAAGCCAATGTGGCACCAATATTTAAAAAAGGGCCAAAATACATCCCTGGGAATTACAGACCAGTTAGCCTAACATCAATAGTATGCAAGCTCTTGGAGGGGATGATAGCGGTATCATTAGCAGTAATCAGCATGGATTCATGAAGAATCGTTCTTGCCAAACCAATCTATTAATCTTCTATGAGGAGGTGAGCTGCAATCTAGATAAAGGAAGGCCCATGGACACAGTGTATCTGAATTTTGCAAAAGCATTTGATACAGTTCCACATAAAACTTTACTGTACAGGCATGGACCATAGGGTGAGTATATGGACTGAAAACTGGCACCGGGGGAGTTCAGAGGGTAGTGATAAATGGGGAGTACTCGGAATGGGCAGGGGTGGAAAGTGGGGTCCCACAGGGTTCTGTCCTGGGACCAATCATATTTAATTTATTCATACACGACCTGAAGGATGGGATAACCACCTCAACCTCTGTATTTGTGGACAATACTAAGCTATGCAGGGCAATAACTTCTCTGCAGGATGTGGAAATCTTGCAAGAAGATTAAATGAACAAATTAATGGGGTGGGTAACTACATGGAAAATTAGGTTTAACTGGAGAAAGTCCAGAGAAGGGCAACAAGACTAATAAAGGGACTGGAGGACTTTAGTTATGCGGAAAGGTTACGAGTACAGAACTTGTTCTAGAGAGGAGACGCTTGAGATGAGATATGATTTCAGTGTAGAAATACCATAGTGGTGACCCTACAATAGTGATTAAACTTTTCTGCAAAAGGGAATTTAATAAGACACACGGCCATTCACTAAAACTAAAAGAAAAGCGGTTTAACCTTAAACTTCGTAGAGGATTTTTTACTGTAAGAGCGGTTAGGATGTGGAATTCTCTTCCACAGGCCGTGGTCTCAGCGGAGGGCACCGATAATTTAAAAAAACTATTAGATAAGCACCTGAACAACCACAACATACAGGCATATAAAATGTAATACTGACATAAAATCATACACATAGATTGGTCTTGATGGACTTTTTTTTCAACCTCGCCTACTGTGTAACTGTGTTTAACCTGGGTGGGCTTGTAGCACAATGCTCTGCCCCATGAGACCACCATATTTTGAAGCCTAGTAGAACCTCTGGCTCTAATCAGGTGCTTCAAATAACCACAACCCACACACACACTGTAATTCATGCCCTCGGCATCCTGAAAGGGGCCAGACTCATGAATAAGGGGGGCGGCGGCAATGGATAGAACATTGTATTGCTAGAAGATGGAGAGGGTGGTGGCAATGGATAGAAGGGCAGTGCTTGGGTGCCCCTAATGGACAGGCTGCCACTGGGCTGAAGCCTTTGTCGAGTGTGGACTTTTTTTTTTTTGGGTCGGCGGTGGCCGGCGGTGTTCATCGTAATTGACCCCCCACAACCATCAGCTAGGGTTGTAGGGAAGTGGCCCTTGTCTCCATCAACATGGAGACAAGGTGCTTTGGGGGGGCAGAGCACTCCCCTATGTTGATGGCATGTGGCCTGGTATGGTTCCAGAGGGGGGGTGCTCACTCGCCGCCCCCCCTTCCTGGACTGCATGCTGAAATAAGGGTCTCGTATGGATTGGGGGGACCCCACACTGTTTTATTTTTCTTACTTTTTCTTTGTCTGCAATTTTTTTTTTACATTCAGCTGTCAGCGGGAAAGACTATCAAGCCTATGAAGTCTATTACACACAAAACACAATCTGCTGCGGGTGAAACAGTCACTGACCCTTTACAAAAAAGCAGCGGCTGAAAAACGCATAGATATTAACTGGTCCCATAGGAAACCCTGTCAGATGGACTGTAGGGCATTTCTGCAAAACGCACTAAAAAACGCATAGGTGTGAACCTAGCCTAAAAGAGTAACTATGTTTTGGTGTTGTATAACATCCAATCAGATACTCTTTTTCTTCCCCTAACCTCCAATTGAGGTACCTGTTAACCCACTTAATGCCCAGTTTTGGGCAAAGCTACCCGCTTCGCACCACCCTTTAACCCAATGGCAATCAACCTCAAAATTATAGAAGGCTCCAAGTGTGGCCCCCAACTCCTTCAGAGGGCAATACAATAACAGCGCATTTTATCACCTCAGCACCCAAAAATGTTGGTCTTGCCTCATTTTTTGCAGTGTAGCACACTGAAGAAGTTAGAGTACAATAATCCCAATACTGGTGTCAGCAGACACAGTAATAACCCTTCTAACAATGATGTCAATGGAAGCTATAATAACCCCCAGAATTGGTACCAGTAGACACAATAAAAAAAACCTGCACTGGTGTCAGTGAGCACACTAAAAGCCCCCCAGCATTGCTGTCAGTGGGTACAATAAAAACCCCAAGCACTAAATCAGTGAATGCAATAGTAACCTTGAGCACTGAATCAGTGAATGCAATAATAACCCCCAGCAATGTTGTCAGTGGATGCAAAAATAAATGCCCAGCAATATTGTCAGTGGATGCAATAATAACCCCCAGCATTGGTGTCAATGAATGCAGTAATAACCCCCAGCACTAGTGTCAGTAAACACAATAATAACCCCCAGCATTGATGTCAGTGGATGCACTAATAACCCCCAGCATTGGTGTGAATGGATGCAATAATAACCCCCAGTACTGAATCAGTGAACGCAATAATATCCCCCATCATTGGTGTCAGTGGATGCAAAAATAAACACCTAGCAATGTTGTCAGTGAACGCTATAACCCCTAGCATTGGTGTCAGCAGACGCAATAATAACCCCCAGCATTGGTGTCAGTGGATGCAACAATAACCCACAGCATTGGTGTCAGTGAACACAATAATAACCCCTAGCATTTGTGTCAGTGGATGCAATAATAAACCCCAGCATTGGCGCCAGTAGATGCAATAATAAACCCCAGGTTCAGTGGAAGCAATAATAAGTGGATCCAATAATAACCCCTAGCATTGGTGCCAGTGGAGGCAATAATAACCCCAACACTGGTGTTAGTTTACTCAATATAAACCTCCAACACTGGTGTCAGCTGGACACAGTAATAACCCTCCTAGCTAAGTGTCAGTGTACGCAATAATAACCCCCAGAATTGGTACAAGTGGACACAATATTAAATCCCTGCATTGGTGTCAGTGGGCACAATAAAAAGCTCCAGTACTGAATCAGTGAATGCAATAATAACCCCCAGCAATGCTGTCAGTGGACGCAATAATAAATGCCCAGCAATGTTGTCAGTGAGTGCAATAATAACCCCCAGCATTAGTGTCAGTGGATGCAATAATAACCCCCAGCATTGGTGTCAGTGAATGCAATAATAACCCCCAGCATTGGTTTGGCTGAATGCAATAATAATCCCCAGCACTGAATCCCTGAATGCAATAAATACCCCCAGCATTGGTGTCAATGGATGCAATAATTTACATCTACAATGTTGTCAGTGGATGCAATAATAATCCCCAAAATAGGTGTCAGCACACTAATAACCTCCAGCTCTGGTTTTAGTGGACCCAATAATAACCCCAGCATTGGTGTCAGTGAATGCAATAATAACCCCCAGCATTGGTGTCAGTGGAAGCAATAATAACCGCTAGCATTGGTGCCAGTGGAGGCAAAAATAACTCCCTGCACTGATGTCAGCAAACGCAATAATAACCCCCAACACTGGTGTCAGTAAACACAATAACAGCCCCCAGCACTAGTGTCAGTGAACGTAAAAAGAGCCCCCAACACTGGTGTACAGTGGTGTGAAAAAGTGTTTGCCCCCTTCCTCATTTCCTGTTCCTTTGCATGTTTGTCACACTTAAGTGTTTCGGAACATCAAACCAATTTAAACAATAGTCAAGGACAACACAAGTAAACACAAAATGCAATTTGTAAATGAAGGTGTTTATTATTAAAGGTGAAAAAAAATCCAAACCATCATGGCCCTGTGTGAAAAAGTGATTGCCCCCTAAACCTAATAACTGGTTGGGCCACCCTTAGCAGCAACAACTGCAACCAAGCGTTTGCGATAACGTGCAATGAGGCTTTTACAGCGTCCTGGAGGAATTTTGGCCCACTCATCTTTGCAGAATTGTCCTAATTCAGTTACATTAGAGGGTTTTCGAGCATGAACGGCCTTTTTAAGGTCATACCACAACATCTCAATAGGATTCAGGTCAGGACTTTGGCTAGGCCACTCCAAAGTCTTCATTTTGTTTTTCTTCAGCCATTCGGTGGTGGACTTGCTGGTGTGTTTAGGATCATTGTCCTGCTGCAGAACCCAAGTTCGTTTCAGCTTGAGTACACGAACAGATGGTCGGACATTCTCCTTCAGGATCTCTTGGTAGACTTCATAGTTCCTTTTATCACGGCAAGTCTTCCAGGCCCTGAAGCAGCAAAACAGCCCCAGACCATCACACTACCACCACCATATTTTACTGTTGGTATAATGTTCTTTTTATGAAATTCAGTGTTCCTTCTACGCCAGATATACTTGGACACACACCTTCCAAAGAGTTCCACTTTTGTCTCATCGGTCCACAGAATGTTGTCCCAAAAGTCTTGGGGATCATCAAGATGTGTTGTGGAGAAATTGAGACGAGCTTTGATGTTCTTTTTGCTCAGCAGAGGTTTTCTCCTTGGAAGTCTGCCATGCAGGCCATTTTTGCCCAGTCTTTTCCTGATGGTGGAGGCATGAACGCTGACCTTAACTGAGGCAAGTGAGGCCTGCAGTTCCTTGGACGTTGTTGTGGGGTCTTTTGTGACCTCTTGAATGAGTCGTCGCTGCGCTCTTGGGGTAATTTTGGGCGGCCGGCCACTCCTGGGAATGTTCACCACTGTTCCATGTCTTCGCCATTTGTGGATAATGGCTCTCACTGTGGTTCGCTGGATTCCCAAAGCTTTGGAAATGGCTTTATAACCCTTTCCAGACTGATAGATCTCAATTACTTTCTTTCTCAATTGTTCCTGAATTTCTTTGGGTCTCGGCATGATGTGTAGCTTTTAAGGATCTTCTGGTGGACCTTACTGTGTCAAGCAGCTCCTATTTAAGTGATGCCTTGATTGTGAACAGGTGTGACAATAATCAGGCCTGGGTGTGGCTAGAGAAATTGAACTCAGGTGTGGACAACCACAGTTATAGTATGTTTTAACAAGGGGGGCAATCACTTTTTCACACAGGGCCATGATGGTTTGGATTTTTTTTCACCTTTAATAATAAACACCTTCATTTACAAATTGCATTTTGTGTTTACTTGTGTTGTCCTTGACTATTGTTTAAATTGGTTTGATGTTCCGAAACACTTAAGTGTGACAAACATGCAAAGGAACAGGAAATGAGGAAGGGGGCAAACACTTTTTCACACCACTGTAAGTGGACACACTAATAGCCCTCAACATTGATGTCAGCGAATGAAATAACATCCCCAGCACTGGTGTCAGTACAATTAACTTTTAACCATGACATCGTAATCTTACAGTGTAGCAGGGGTTATTGGAGCTGATGGAGCTTTGACAGGCGTTCATCGAGAGTACCCAACCATGCTCACCCTTTCTATCCACCTATTCCATTCATAAAAGTCCTACTTTAGCTTTTCGTGAATAAAACACAATCTATAAATGGGCCTTGTAATCATCCACCTATCCCCTATTCATAAAGTGCTTTTCATTAATAGAAGATATAGTACAGCTTCTTAGCTCTTGTACACACGGTCGGACATTCCGACAACAAAATCTGATGGATTTTTTTCTGACGGATTTAGTCCGAAACTGGTGTTGTATACACACGGTCGGACAAAGTTGTCGGAAAATCCGATCGTTCGGAACGTGATGACGTTATTTAGTTACGACGGGACTACGTTCAGGCTAGTAGCCAATAGCTTTGGTCTCGTAATTTGATCTGAGCATGCGTGGCACTTTGTCCGATCGGAATTCTCTACAAACGATCGGACAAAGTCCTATCGGATCATGTTGTCGGAAAATTTTATATCCAGCTCTCAAACTTTGTTGGTCGGACATTCCGATGGAAAAAGTCAGATGGAGCCCAGACGCGGTCCGTTCGGACATTTTCTGTCAGAATTTCCAACCGTGTGTACAAGGGCTAAGACTGGAGGAGGTAGGTGGAAATGGCAGGCATAGTCATGCACTTTTGATGAGATCTTTTCACAGGTCTGTGATCTCTATTAACCCCCGCAGCTCCACAGAGTGCAGAGTTAACGGGTGCTCTACATACAGAGTGCACAATTAAGGGGTGCGTTACATATAGAGTGTAGAGTTCAAGGGTGCACTACACGCATAATGCACAGTCAAGGGGTCTGCTACATTCAGAGTGCTTAGTTAAGGGGTGCACTATACACAGAATTCAAAGTTACTGGGTGCGCTACATTCAGAGTTCAGGGGTGCACTTTATATAGAGCGCAGATTTCAGGGGTGTGCTACATACAGACTCCTTCCTCCACTGCCCTCCTTTTGTCCCCGTCCCCTTAAAAGCTCCACCACCCTTTACATGTCTTACCATTGCTGCTGTATTAATCTGAACCACCCGGACAGCTTTAGCAACTCCTTGCAAACTGTAGATGGCACTGCCTCTCTGCAGCGAGATCATCCAGCGGGGGCGTCAGCATCTAGCACCAGGATCACAGAAGGTGCAGCTACCTCCTGAGGCTCCCCTCCTGCCTATCATCACACTGTACTCAAGGGCATCTTCATTTTCCTTGTCACCACCCTTCATTCAGTGGGGGCTGCTGGGAGACAAGCTGACTTATGTGAACATAGAAGCCAGGCTTTTATGTTTATACCTACCGTTCTGGCTGCACAAGTATCAGAGACACCATTTTTCCACTCCCAAGCAACTGTAAGTATACAGGATGTACAAGCAGGTGACCACAGTCGCTGGTGGGGGGGCAAGTCTTCTGCCAAATACTTGCAGTGGCTGGAGAGTGGAGAAAGCAGCAGCCTTTCAATACACGGCCTTCAGAACGGTTCGTGTATAAATGCTTTTTTTTTTTTTTTTTTTTTACGAGTGACCTCTTGGCTGATAGTGACCTTGTGGTGATAGGGTCACTTTAAGGAAGGATCTGATTGTTATTTCAAAACCATCCTTTTGTTTTTCAGATGCCTTCGTTACCAAGGAAGCATTTGCATTGAACTGCCAAGTATTTGTTCTTTTTCTGCCAGTGCCAGTTTTGGACCAGGATAGTTGTATATGTTACTTCAGATACTTAAAGTGATTGTAAATGCAATTTAAAAAAAATAAAAATAAACAGGTTTATACTTACATTCCACAGAGTGGCCTCAAACCATCTCTTCTCGGGTCCCCCGCTGGTTCTCCTGGTTCCTCCCCTCTGCCAAGCTGTTTCCTATGGGGGCACTTGTACAGCCTATGTGTCTATAGACACTTACACAGGGCTTGGCCTTGCCCCAGGCTTCCTCACCACTGGCTTTGATTGGAAGCTGCAAAAGCCAATGGCTCCCGCTGTCTCAGCAAAGCCTGTGGCTGTGGGACCAAGAGGCAAGGGGAGAGAAAGGCTGCAGTCGGGTATGGCACTGGATCGAATGAAGCCTCAGGTAAGTAAAAAGGGGTTTGTAAGGGGATACTACTACCTAAACATTTTTAAATGTTTAGGCTTTATAACCACTTTAATTGTCCATTTATTTAAAGGAAACTTGGAAGAAATACAGGATCTTCTGAGAAAGCTGGCTGTCAAATTGATCTAGTGGCTCATGGGCAGAACTAGCCAGGTGACAGAGTGCCAGATAAGAAAGCTGGAAAGACTTATGATGACCTTCCTCAGAGTCAGAACACAACTATCCCTAATCCCTCAGCGTGTATCTGTCAGTGTCTGTAGCTACCCACACTATGGGCTCCACCTAAGTGACCCATCAGGGGCTACATATACTGTAACCCATTATGAGTCCAAGATGAACATCCAAATCTCGAGACAGTTCTGTGTCCAGTGCAGGGTTGCTAACCGCCAGTAAATTTACTGATGGTTTGTAAAAATCTGTGACTTTTTTACAACTGCCAGTAAATATCAAGGCTGATAATTTTATGCTGTGTTAACTTTTTAAGTGTAAATCAAGCAAATGACTTTGTTATAAGTATTGTCAGTGTTTCCATATCATGTTTATACTGTTCAAATATTCAGTGTTAGTTTTCAATAGGAGTTCTGTAATTTTTCAGGTTGCCAGTAATTTGTTCATGTTTTGTCAGTAAAAAATGCTGCAGTAGGCTGGCAACCCTGGTCCAGTGAGGCTCTGGCTTTCCTAAGATGGCGCCCAAGGTGCATGGCAGAGGACACATCAGTAAGATCACAGGCTTTCACTTAGCGCCCAGTGGTCAGTAGTGGAACGTGATTTAGAGATCCTTCAATCTTTGCATCACCTCCTACCCCCACTAATGTGACACAACAGCAGTTTTGCTCCTCCGATTGCCAGCAGCTGCACTAACACCTGCTTACAGGCTTGAATATTTTCTGAATCACTGGCTAAAATCACACCAGCAAGTAAAGTGCAATTGAAGGCAGAACTCCTGCATACTTATCTTGAGTCAGCTACTCAAAAAGTATTAAGGCTAAGGGATCAGCATTACAGCTGATGCATAGATGTAAAGGTCAAAAATGGAAATCTCAATTTTTTTTTTACTACTGGTTTCCTTTAAGACCCATGTAGTCTATTGATCTGTGGCATCAGCAATTTCATGTGGTTTGTGTCGATGGCACCAGTTTGACATTAAGGATGATCTCCGCCGTGTTCGCACACTCTGTGTGCAGAGCCCGCCAGGAAGTCGGCACTGCACTGAGCTAATTACAAGCAGTGAGACATTGTCCCGATGTGCGGCTACAGAGATCAGGAAGTGTCTCACTGCCTGTAATTAGCGGAAGCAGTGCCGGCTTTCTGGAGGGCTCTGCATGTGGGTTGTGCGAACACACCGAAGCTCATCCTTATTTGACATCAGGTCAAGACATTTCTCAGATCATTCAGAATTCATTAGCAGATGCATTTGACCTGCAACTATTCTCCTTCTGATCTACATTTGACCTGCCCATCGACACAGACCCTTAAGGTGCAAATTAGATATTAAATTACCATCTTAGCTGGATCTGGTGACAATTTAAAAAAGCTGCCCCTGGAAGCTGGAAATCACTGAAGTAGGCACTGCTACTGCAATAATCTCCACTTGCTTTCAGGTCTTGTGATGACATTCTGAACACAGGAGGTGAGCCAGCTGCTCAGCACAGACACTATTCAGAGAGTGCTTTGCATTTTCCAATTGAATACATAGTGTTCTCTGAAGGGACAAGGTGGAGAAGGTGACATCACAGCCTCTGCACCTTGGTCAGTCAGACAAATCCTTGAATTTATTCAAAAAATGCAAAGCATTCTCTAAATAGTGCCTTTGCTGAGCGGCCGACTCACCCCCTATGTTCACAATGTATCAGGCCAGCTGCCTAGGATTTGGAAGCAAGTGGAGAGCACTGGAATAACAATGTCTATGTAGCGCACTACTCCCTTGGGAGCTGCTGGGTAGTTCATACCATAGTGCTAACATGCATATGTTCTTCCACCCCACATGATTCACAACAGACACAGTCAATAAAGGTTGAACAGATAACTTTTATTCCTTCTGCTGCAATCCAAGTGTAATGGTGATAGTGGGAAATATGAGCTGCCTCCTCCTTTCTAGTTCCTCTGAGTAGCTAGATCCCTTTCCCTTAACGAACGGACCAGTGCCCCTCTGAAAAGCACCTTGGTAATTGGATGCTGGAAGTCCCAGGCCTCATCTGCCTATTTTGCCTCCTGCGATCCTCCCCAGGCCTGTTCAGGAAAGTCCGGATGATATCCCGGTCTACTCCGTCCGCTTTGCAGCTACTTCCCGTTTCTTTGAAATAGGACCCTCCCAGCCGGGATGCCTGGTTTAATTCCCCAGGATTTCTTAGGCGACTTGATGTGCATGGATCATCCGGCAATGGGACCTCTGAAACCCCAGGCCTTCAGGTTAGGTTCCTGCTCTCCAGCACCGGGGCCTCTAAAACTAGACATGTGCATTCGTTTTCGTCCGAATGCATTTTCGTCCGAATTTCAGCTATTTTCTTTTTCGTTTTGCCAAACGATAACGAAAGCACAGAATCCGAAAAACGAAAGATCCGACATAAATAAATGCTTTATTTTCGTTTTCATTGTTACAACAGTTCGATATAGAATAGGAGATTCGTCGTGACTCTGACAATAACAATCTGTGTCTATAGAACCTGTGGTCGAATGTGTCTAACCTTACCTCTATTAATCCAAGATTATATAGAGAAAATATTCGACAGAGAAAAAAGATTTGACAGAGAGAAAAGATTCTGCAAGTTACTGTCTTAAAAAGTGTTTGGAGTACTCTTGATGATAAACCTAATGCCTGCGGACAGCACTACTTGGCCTGGTTTGTACCTGCTCCAAGTGGCTATACTCCACAGGCTGATAAGCACTGATTATTCGTTAACTTTTCGTTTTTGGTTTCGCCAATGTTGCAATGAAGTGCATGACATGTAATGCTTGGTACTACACAAATAAAAAGTTATTTGTAAAAAAAAAAAAAGTGTTTGGGGACCCGGGTCCTGCCCCAGGGGACATGTATCAATGCAAAAAAAAGTTTTAAAAACTGAAGTTTTTTCGGGAGCAGTGATTTTAATAATGAATGAATGAATGAATGAAATACTTATATAGCGCACAATGCGAACTGAATCGCCTCTTTTTTTTTTAATAAAGGAATTTTTCAAAAGTGTGTTTGTCTTATTTAACAATTTTTTACACTTTCTCTGTGAAATGGTAGGGGTACTTTTGTACCCCCTTACCATTTCAAACAGGGGGGGCCGGGATCTGGGGGTCCCCTTGTTAAAGGGGGCTTCCAGATTCTGATAAGCCCCCCGCCCGCAGACCCCCACAACCACCGGCCAGGGTTGTGGGGATGAGGCCCTTCTCCGCATCAACATGGGGCAAGGTGCTTTGAGGGGTCACAGACCCCCAAAGCATCCTCCCAATGTTGAGGGCATGTGGCCTGGTACGGTTCAGGAGGGAGGGGGGGGGCGCTCTGTCTCGTCCCCCCCTCTTTTCCTGCGGCCTGCCAGGTTGCGTGCTAGGATAAAGGGTCTGGTATGGATTTTTAGGGGGACCCCCACGTCAATTTTTTTTTTTATTTGACGCAGGGTTCCCCTAAATATCCATACCAGACCTGAAGGGTCTGGTATGGATATTTAGGTTCAGGTCTGGTATGGATATTAAGGGGGAACCCCACGTCAATTTTTTTTTAAATTTGATGCAGGGTTCCCCTTAATATCCATACCAGACCTGAAGGGTCTGGTAATTGAATTTGGGGGACCCCCACGCTTTTTTATTCATTTATTTATTTTATCAATGACTTACAATGAGTGTTCCCTGTATTACGGAGCCGACAATTCATAATAGCTGCGAATGATTTTAAAGGACTTTTTTCCTGCATAAACGACACTTTGTGCAGGGACAGTTCTAAGCACCAGAAACATACGCCCCTTCACAGGCATACTATAGACACCCCCCCCCCCTACGAAATTTAAAGGAATATTACACTTTTATTGTTTCACTTTAATCATTATTAAAATCACTGCTCCCGAAAAACAGGCGTTTTTAAAACTTTTTTTTGCATTGATACATGTCCCCTGGGGCAGGACCCGGGTCCCCAAACACTTTTTAGGACAGTAACTTGCACATTAGCCTTTAAAATTAGCACTTTAGATTTTGAACGTTGGAGTCCCATAGACTTTAATAGTGTTCTAAAGTTCACACGAAGTATGCTATATACTAGCTCAGTCGAATCTTCTTTATACATTCGACAGACACCATAAGCCTTCAAAGACAGATTCGACCGTAATTCATGTGGATTTTCGGACAAATGCAATTTTTGAACGAAAAACGAAATAGATAAAAACGAATTTCGGGAGTAACTAAATAAATAAATTTTTCGGACGACATTCCGAAACGAAATATTTTACTCTGCACATGTCTATCTGAAACCCCAGGCCTTTGAGCCTGCTCCTTGGAGTTACATTTTTGGCTGCTTCACTGAACTGGAATATATATCAGTCCCGCCCCTGCCCATAAAAATGAATGATTGGGCCAGGGCCATATACACTGCCTGCACTCCAGTCCCTGACCCACTTCCTTTCCAGAATATTCTTGAGGAAAGAAAGGGAGGGTTTGCCATGGCAGAGTACAGGTGGTCACACCCCCCTCTATTCTACCACTCCTCCCAAGCCAAATTAACCCACCAGGCCTAAACAAACAGTGTAAGGCACTGGCAATTTCACCTATCTCTAACCTGTTAGCACCCACCTAAAGGTGGTGGGCTATACATCTACTTCAGTGATTTCCAGCTTCCAGGGGGAATGCGCATGTATGGCATAAACATAGTTGCATTGGTCCAAGCTGAATCAATTTAACTATATACGATGTCTGAAATTTTTCTTTAAAGTCATAGTTCACCTTTATCAACAGACTGCTTATGCAAGGTATCCGCCTGTAGAAAAAAAACAAAAAAAAACGACCAAAGTTGAAAAATTGCCCTTGTTATAGGTGTCCGCAATTTACCATTTACATACCTCCTGCAGCCTGACTGAAAGCTCCGAGATTGTATAATCCCACCCTGCCTTGTTGCTAGGATTTAGAGACTCCTAGCTCTTACTGTTTATTCACCTTCACCATCACAATAGCAAGGTCTTTTTCTGACTCAAACCCCCTCACATGTGCTTTCTATCGCCCGATACAGAAGCTCTGAGCTCAGCATTTGAGAGCTCACTCGAATCATAGTAGGGGTGAACAGTAAGTGCTAGGACTCATTGTCCTGGTGCTCCAGGGCCTTCAAAAGTGTAAGAGGTAGCCAAAAAATGAAATGAAATGAATGAAAAAAATTACAACTTCAAAAAACTCACCATGCCTCTTACTAAATATAGGGGTAATTTGGGGGGGGGGGGGGGGTAGTTGTACTGTCCTGGCTTGTTAGATGTTCACACTGAGGCAGTTGACTTGCAGCGTGACTGCCTCAGGTGACTGGGATCCGACTTTAGCGGCGGCTTGCAAAATGACTTCTGTATAGAAGTCAATGCAAGTCGCCCCAAAAGTCGTACAGGAACCTTTTTCTAAGTCGGAGTGACTTGGGTCGCGCCGATTAGAACGGTTCCATTGCACAGAACGGGGCGCGACTTGTCAAGCGGTTAAGTCGCCCCTGTGTGAACCGGCTCTTAGGGTCTCAAGAAATGAGGTCGCCAGTACATCAGGTGAGATCAATTTTCAGTGATTGGCACCATAGCTTGTAGACTCTATAAGACCCCTTTCACACTGAGGCGTTTTTCGGGCACTTTTGGGCTAAAATTAGCGCCTGTAAAGCGTTTGAAAAGCGGTTCCCCTGCAGTCTCAGTGTGAAAGCCCGAGTACTTTCACACTGAAGCGATGCGTTGGCAGGATGTTAAAAAAACTCCTGTAAGCAGCATCTTTGGAGCGGTGAAGGAGCAGTGTATAAACCGCTCCTCAAGCGCCCCTACCCATTGACAAAGGAAAAGAAAAATACCCTCCAGGTGTCTGTCTCCAACAATCTACTCCCTCTTCAGGTGTGGGTGCGGCTCGATATGCAACCATATGCAAAAAAACTAAACAAAAGTCCGGACAGCTGCACTCCAAAAAATAATAATTCCTTTATTGATGTAAATCCATACAGCAGGGATCAAAACCACTAACACGTTTCACACCATCAAGGCAGGTGCTTATTCATAGCTAAGTTTTAACATACTGATACAGACATATATAGACATAAACAGACACAACTGAAAATTGGCTCGATTAGAAATCCTATACACCCACAGCAATCAATGTTAAAGTGAATCAGCTGAACTTCTCTGTGTGGAATAATGAAATAAAGAGAAAACGTATGTCATGAGCCTGATATTTAACAAAAATGACCACATTACATGATAAAAAACCTAAACTAGTGGAAAACATCCCACCTGAAAAATGATTTTAAGATCAAAAAATCATATGTAGCACCCTCTACCAATAGATAGGTGCTAGTATGGGATTTTTTACTAGGGAGATTGTCAGCACAGGTTAATTTAGGAAGGCCTATTCTTTAAGCTAGGCCTGTTTGTTTTGATCTGGGGCCGGGGAGTGGTTAATAGCAGTGGTGTGACCACCTGTGCTCTAGTTCTGAGGCGCCTCCCCTGCTTCCAAGGAGAATGTTCTGGAAGAGGGGCAGGGCCTAGAACTGGAGTGGCAGGCAGCTCATGTGGGAGCCCTGACCAATCCCCAACTGGTATTGGCAGGGGGCGTGCCTCCTATATAAGTAACATGCCACTGGGGAGAGTTGTCGGTTGGGTGAAGTGGAGAAAGGAGTACTAGAAAGCAGCAGTAGGGCACCCCCATCTGTGGTGGGGTGCGCCGATGGCAGGAGGAGGCCTGGGGAGAATTGTGAGGGAACATCACTTTTACACGGTCATTGATAAGGAACTCCTGGAGCAGAGGGGCAGGTGAAGTTGTCAGAACGTACGGTCCGGTTAATTTCTCCATCAAGGACTCGGGGCAGATAAAGGGCGGTGAGTGTACCACAGTGGAGGACTGGATGTGCCAGGAAGTCTGTGAGGGAACTTCATTTTTACACGGTCATTAGTGAAGTCCTCATCAGTACACGGTCATTGATGAGGAGTCCTGGATCAGAGGAGACTGTGGGGAGTAATGTCAAATCAATGTGGCCTGTTGACACAAGATTTGCAAGCTGGGCTGGCTGGGAACAGTAGTCCCCCATTCAGAACAGGCTTTTAAACTACTAGGCCTCCAGGGAGAGGTACTGCAGGTCTCTTGCCTAGTAGCAGCAAGCAACCAGAGCCAGTGGGAGAAACTATTCAGAGTGGGTTCTTTTGCTTACAGAAGAAGATGTGGCAGGAAATGAATGTCCTACAGCATACGTTTTTGCAGGAGGAAAGGATTTTCTGGGAACTTCACCCTTACACGATCTTGTGTGAAGGCCTTATTCTTTACATGGTAACTAATGAGGAATTCCTGGGAGCAATAGTCCGCAGAAGTTACGCAGAGGAGGAGCAATAGTCTGCATGGCATGGTGATACAGGAAGAGGACTGTAGCTGTTAAACATGCACATCATTCCTTCAGGCTCAAACTATGTGCTAATCTATATAATCTCTAAATATGATGGCAACGTGATCTGTTTTATGGGCATCCCATATACTCCTTTCCCCAACCAAGTTGTACCCCCACCCCCCCCCCATAAACAAAAATAAAGCAAAGCAAATTACTGAGCATTGTCTCTGAAGTGATATATGGGAGTTTGGCAGCGGGGCGATATATATATACATATACTTATAAAACTTATAATGAAATGTGAACACATATCTGCATTTATATATATTCCTTCATAAAATATCTGTTGAGTTTTATGGCATAAAAAAATAAAATAGCTAAATATACTAAAAATAACGGCACCTTACTAGGTTTACTAACTAAAACAGTATAAAGCTAGAGCACCCTTGGGGGTCAGCATGTTGCTGGAGGAGCACGTTGCGGGGCTTCTTTCCTTGGTGCTTCTTTCCTTGATGCTTCTTTCCTTGGTGCTTCTTTCTCTAGGTGATTTTTTAGGCTACTTTCACACTGTAGCCGCTCCTCATTAGTGGTAAAGCGACGCTATAATGACGGTGAAGTGCTGCTAAAACTAACAGGGCACCTTTAACCTCCCGCTATCGGCCAAATAAAGGGTTAAAAGTGCCCATGTTGCAGTGTCCATTCATTTCAATAGGCAGGGCGTTTTGGGAGTGGTGTATACACTGCTCCCAACCAGCCCCAACGATGCTGCTTGCGGGACTTTTCAGAATGTCCCTCAAGCGCACCACCCCAGTGTGAAAACACACACTGAAATGAATGGGGAGGCAGTTTTCAGACGTTAGTTAGAGGCTATTTCTAGTGCTAAAACTGCCTAAAAACTGCCTCTGTGTGAAAGCAGCCTAAGAGCCCTTTCAACACTGCCAGTACCACTTTTATCGGCAATTTACCGTAGTTTTTGCAGCGTTTTTCGGGCGCCTTTAACCTCCCGCTATTGGGCAAATAAAGGATTAAAAGCGCCGGCAAAACACCGCTGCCGTGGCGCTTTGCAGACGCTTCGGTGGTGCTGCCCATTGATTTAATAGGGGAAAGGTGCTTTAGGAGCGGTGTATACACTGCTCCTATAGCGCCTCAAAGAAGCTGCTTGCAGGATTTTTTTTGACGTCCTACCAGCGCAGCACCCCACACTGGGATTGCAGATGGGGCTTTTTTTAGGCGCTTTACATGTGCTATTTTTAGCGCTAAAACGCCTGAAAAACGCCTCCAGTGTGAAAGGGGTCTTAGGGCTGGACATCCTCTTGCTCAGCGGGGAATGCTCCGTCAATCCCCGCTGAGCAGGAAGATGACAGGTCTGTCTCTGCACGCTGTGCAGGGATGGACCTGTCAGAGCGCCGCTCTCCCCTATGGGAGTTCGGATAATGATGGACCGCAGAGTCCATTATCACCTGATCCGATCCGCAGACGGATGGAAAAGTAGGTTTTTCCTCCGTCACACTTTTTCGGATCAGAGCGGGTTGGATGTCAGCGGACATGTCACCTCTGACGTCTGATGCTCCATAGAGGTCTATAGAGCATCCGTTCAGGTCCACCTAAAAAACTGACAGGCGGACCCGAACAGATCGTTCGTCTGAAGGAGGCCTAATACAAGTAAAATGCACTTCAAGCTCTGCACGTCAGCAATTGCGCAAAGGGAACATACACAGCAAACTATGCTGAAAAGCACCAAACAAGCTGCAGGGGACCCTATCTCTCTATTCAGCTCTCCTTCCAATCTATAACATGAGCTCTCTACCACTCCTGCTGGCAGTTGTGTCCTTTCTTCTCAAACTCTCTTACCTTCACCCCTCTTCTCCACCCCACAGCTTATATACAGTATATCACCCTCCCTTCTGTCCTCTCCCTATTACTGCTCCTACCAACTCTTGCTAATTCTACATCCATTTATGCCGCATACACATGATCGGACTATTCGGCCCGGGTCCGCCTGACAATTCGATCGTGTGTGGGCTCCAGCAGACTTTCTTCCCCAAAGTTCGGCAGACTTAGAAAGAAGACTTGACTCAAAATTGTCCGCCAGACTTTCCAAATGAACGAACTTGCCCACACACGGACTAAAGTCCATTCATTTTGAGCGTGACTTCGGGTACGACAGGACTAGAGAAGGAAGTTAATCTCGCCGCCTCCATCGATTGACACCTTGCGAGCCCCGTCGCCTGGTATGGGTTTTAAGGGTAACCACTACGCCAAAAAACGGTGTGGGGGTCCCCCCAAAGTCCATACCAGACCCTTATCCGAGCACTCAGCCCCGCCAGTCAGGAAAGGGGGTGGATACGAGCAAGCGCCCCCCCCCCCCTCTGAACCATACCAGGCCGCATGCCGTGTGTGGGCAAGTCCATTTCAAAAGTCCAGCAGACCTCCGCCAAAAGTCCGCCGGACCTAGTCTGCCAGAAAGTCAGTTCGTGTGTGGCCGTGTGTGCAAGTACGCTCGTTCGGAAAGTCCGGCGGACATCCGCTGCAAAGACCGGCGGATTGTCTGCCGGACTAAGTCCGCCGGATAGTCCAATCGCGTGTATGTGTCAATACTGACAAAGCCTCCAGGACTCTGGGGCATGTCCCTTCATATAAATCACACCACCACATTACCTCCCTCACCCTCCTGCTTCTCCTAACCTCTGGTGACATATCTCCAAACCCTGGGCCTCCATCATTTGACTTTGCCCAACGCTGCCATCTCCCTACACCCTCTGGCAGCAGCCAAAACCCACAGAACTTGTGCCGCGTACACACGAGTGGAATGTCTGATAGAAAAAGTCCAACGGAAGCTTTTCATTGTATATTCCGATCGTGTATATGCCTCATTGGACTTTTTTTTTCTCGAAAATTCTGACGGACCTAGAAATAGAACATGTTCTAAATTCCTATTCCTATTGGGAAAACCACTCATCTGTATGCTGTTCCGATGGACCAAAAACTACACATGCTCTGAAGTACGAGACAGAAGCTAACTGGATATTGGACTTCCTTTTTCTAGTCCCGTCGTACGTGTTGTACGTCACTGTGTTCTTAACAATCGAACTTTGTTATGAACGTGTGTACGCAAGGCAGTTTCAGTGGAATACCTGTTGGAATTCTGTCGGAAAAACCTTCAGAGTTTATTCCAATGGGAAAACCAGTCGTGTGTACAGAGCATAAGTCTCTATTTCTCTTTCTCCCAAAACCAGCCTCCCCTTTTCCTGTGCCCTCTGGAACGCCCACTCTATCTGTAACAAACTCACCGCCCTACACAATCTTTTTATCACAAATTCCTTTAACCACTTCAATACTGGGCACTTTCCCCCCTTCCTGCCCAGACCAATTTCCAGGTTCAGACAGAGGCAGATGTGGTGGGGGGTTCATTCAGAGGCAGTGGTGGTGGTGGGGGGGTTTAGTCAGAGGCGGGGGGGGGGGGGGGTTCAGACAGAGACAGATGTGGTGGTGGGGATGGGATCAATGGTGCTAGCACTTACTTGCTTACAGTGTCAGTCGTGCCTCCAGCGATGCCTTTTCCAACACAGGGTCTCCACTCACAGCAAAAAGCTCCTCTCCTTCACACTGTTGGCTGTCAACTCAACAGCTGACTTTCTCCTGCAATTTCTGCCTCCTGTCCAGACATGGCATTTGTCTACAGCAATGGGGGGAAGCCGTGGAGAGGATGGGCGGGAAGTCCACAGGGTGGGTATGGCAGCGAATGCTCTGCCCTGGGCTGGACTGGGACAAAAAAAATGGCCCTGGACTTCATCCAGACTGGCCCACTTTACTCCAAACACCTGGTGTTGGCGCTTCAATCATTCTGGCACCATGGTTGTTATGGTGTCAGGATGATTGAACCGCATTATTTCTATTATTACATTGTAATATAAAATTAAATTGTTCATCATAATACAGAATCAGTGGCAGCCCTTAGCGTGTCACTGGCCACTGTCTCCTGCCACAAGATGCAGCTAGTCACTTGCCACGTCACTTGTCAGCAGATGCGTGTCACATGTCAGCAGCTGCAGCTTGTCACTTGCAATGTCACTTGTCAGCATATGCAGTGTGTCATTTGCCACATTACTTGTCATCGGATGCAGTGTGTCACTTGCCACGTCAATTGTCAGCAGATGCAGTGTGTCACTTGCCATATCATTTGTCAGCGGATGCAGTGTGTCACTTGCCATGTCACTTGTCAGCAGATGCGTGTCACTTGCCAGGTCACTTGTCAGCAGATGTATGTCACTTGTCAGCGGATGCAGTGTGTCACTTGCCACATCACTTGTCAGCGGATGCACTGTGTCACTTGCCACGTCACTTGTCAGCAGATGCAGCCTGTCACTTGCCATGTCATTTGTTAGCAGATGCAGTGTATCAATTGCCACTTCATTTGTCTGCAGCTGCAGCATGTCACTTGTCACCTTCTCCTGCCACCAGATGCAACTTGTCATATCACTTGTCAGCGGATGCTGTGTGTTATATGCCATGTCACTTGTCAGCAGATGCAATTTGTCACTTGCCATGTCACTTGTCAACGGATGCAGCTTGTCACTTGCCACATCACTTGTCAGCGGATGCAGTGTTTCACTTGCCACATCACTTGTCAGTGGATGCAGGTTGTCAATTGCCATGTCACTTGTCAGCAGATGCAGCTTGTTACTTGCCACGTCACTTGTCAGCGGATGCATTGTGTCACAGCAAGACAACAGGAAACAGGTGCATGTTCAGGAACTCAGGGAGAGCTGAAGACAATCCAGCAAAAGGAGAGAGTCCTGGGCAGCCTTTTATAGGCCATCAGGGGATTGCGTCTGTCACGCTATGCGCACGCCACTGCCAACGCACCGTCCTGCTCCATCGCGCACCCGCATGCGCCAAAATGCCATTCTACCACACATGCGCGCGGGAACCGACAATAACATCTATCATCATCATTGTTATTTCCCTGACAGGAGGTGGAGTGGGAATTCTTCTCGCCCCATGCAGCACTCACCTCCCTCCCTGACACTCTCCTTTTTGGAAGTTGACGAGGATAAAGGTCCCTGCCTCATATTTTCGTCCCGTTTTCGTTCGTTAACAAAAACAAGTTTGATTTTGTTCATAGTTTTTGTCAGTGGACGAAAATGTGCTGTACTTTATGTTTCATTTTCGTCACTGTAAAAATGCCGCTGCCAAAAAATTTTACAAAACTTTTTCTTTGACGAAATTAACATTGGTATACAACCAGTTACCCCATACATCATGGATCAAAATTCGGCCAGCCCCTGCTGAACTGGCCAAATTTCGATCCATGTATGGCCAGCTTTATTATATAAAATGTTAAATGGTTTATAAAGTGTCTTTATTATTCACTATCAATCATGAATATTATAAGAAATCATCCTATTCTTTCAAACACTTTTAAAAAGAGAACATCCTCTGTCCTGTTCTTGAATTGATTGCCTACAGTTTTCCAAGGTAACTACTATGTTTTAAATGAAGTAGGTAATTAGAGAATGGCCGAAATGACCTTGTCAAAATGATAAGACCTGACAGGACATGAGGAAGAGAATGCACAGAACATCAGACTTATTATTTATTAAACTGAGAACAATAAAGTGGTGAAGAGCAGGCGGGCTGGTATCAGCATAGCATTGGGGTGGATGCATTACAAGCTCCAACATGACCTCTCTATGCAGTATTTTAAGGGAGCACTATAAATGCCATCATGTCTTCTAATTCTCAGCAAAGCCTGTACACATATTATATATTTTGTAAATAGGGGACTACAAGTCCCAACAATACCTGTATACACTGTATACAGTGCCAATCCTGACCTCCCTTGGGCCCTAAGCAAAATTCTGCTAAGGGGCCCGCTACCTGACCCGTGATGCTGTTAGCCACTTGCCATTGCCACACAGTCACAACTGACACTTCAGTGCTCCCAATATAATCCACCTTTAAAAAAAACAGTCCAGTTTAAGAGTTTAAACAAAACAGTCAAAGAATAAGTATAACAATATATATTACATCAAGGTCCCCAGAGAGCCCCTCCTTAAATCAGAGTCCCCAGAGAGCCCCCCTTACATCAGGGTCCTCAGAGAGCCCCTCCTTACACCAGGGTCCCCAGAGAGCCCCCCCTTACACAAGGGTCCCCAGAGAGCCCCCTTAAGTCAGTGTCCTCAGAGAGTCTCCCCCTACATCTCCCACCACATCAGGGTCCCCAGAGAGCCTCCCCCTACATTAGGGTCCCCAGAGAGCCTCCCTTACATCAGGGTCCCCAGAGAGCCCCCCCTTACATCAGGGTCCCCACAGAGCCTCCTCCTACAATAGAGTCCCCAGAGAGCCCCCCCTTACATCAGGATCCCCAGAGAGCCTCCCCTTCCATCAGGGTCCCCAGAAAGCCCTGCCTTACAGTTCGGGTTTGGACTCATTTGTCCGGGTTTCAGACTGCCTGAAACCCGGACACATTATTCAGACTGGACTATGGCCTCCAAGCAGGGTTGCTGGCTGCAGTTGTCTAAGCTGAGAGTGTCTGTTACACTCTCTTTCACACTGCCCAAAACCAACACTCATAACCCCCCCCCCCAAAACACACAGACAGACAGGAGAGGAGAGAGGGCTCAATCTGAACTTCACCCCCCACCCCTTTGTGTCTGCCCACACTCCAATCCCCAGCGCTATGCCTCAGAAAAGGAAAGTGTAGGCCAGAAATTTGAAGTCCAGCTGCCTCAAATACATCTGGATTAGAGGTGCTGACTGCCAAGGGGTGAGTGAGCCCACCATCCATCCCTCTCTGTGACTTAAGTCCCCCCCCCTTCTCTCTCCTGCCTCTAAATGAGTACACTAAGGTAAATCATTATTCTCAGAGAACCCCTCACATCAGAGTTCCCCTTTACAGCAGAGGCCGCAGTGTACCCCCTTATATCAGAGTCCTCTCTGCACACAAGTTCTCAGTGTTCCCCCTTAATTCAGGGTTCCCAGAGCATCCCTTATGCTAGAGTCCTCCCTTACAGTGAAAGGGAACACTGCGAGTTCAGATGTAAAGAGGAACTCTGTAGATTCAGATGTACAAGGGGAACTCTGTGGACTCTGATGTAAAAGGAGACTTTTGTTATTACCTTCATATGATTAGGAATGTTATTTGATAGCAAAATATGTGTATAATTTATACTATAAAAACAATTGCTGTGCACCACTAAAGTGTTCGGGTTTGACTTGAAGAAAAGGTGGCAACCCTAAGAGAGCTCCTCCTTACACAGGGACCCCAAAGAGCCCCCCCATTTACATTAGTGTCCCGAGAAGGCCCCCTCTTACATTAGTGTCCCCGGAGGGCCCCCTCTTACATCAGTGTCCCCAGAGGGCCCCCCTCTTTCATCAGTGTCCCCAGAGTGGCCCCCTCTTACAGTAGTGTCCCCAGAGGCCCCCCTCTTACCTTAGTGTCCCCAGAGGCCCCCTTCTTACATTGGTGTCCCCAGAGGGCCCCCTCCTTACATTAGTGTCCCCAGAAAGCCCCCCTCTTACATCAGGGTCCCCAAACAGCTGACTCCCCCCCTTGCAGAGGTTTCCCTGGCTGGTGGAGGTGGGAGGAGGCAATCGACAGTTCTATGGTGTCCACAGGCAGGGGGATCTCCCTGGGGGCTAGTAGTTCTATCTCTGAATGTATACAGCGGAGAGGGGAGGGGCCTCTGACCCAGGCATCAGTAAGTGTTCAGAGTGAAAGTGAAACTGATACCTGCCCGGGTCAGAGGCCCCTCCCTTCTCCTCTCCACTATATATACTGAGAATACCACAAGCCCCAGTGAGATCCCACTGCCCACACAGGCACCTTAGGGGTGCCGATCACCGCCTTCCACCTCCTCCCACCTCTCCCCACTGCATGCTAAACAGCCAGCCAGTGGTGGTGGTGGGGGGGGTGCTGGGTTTTGGGCCCCCCCCCCCACAGCGGTGGGGCCATATGCAGCTTGCGTAGTGTGAGCATAGGGTTGATCGGTTCTGACTGTATATTATGTAAGTGTTGGACTAGAAGTCCTAGCATAATATGTTTACACCACATATTGTGCACTGACTGCATACACTATTATGCAATTAAAGGGCTAGAAGTCACAACACAATATGCATACTGCATGTGTGTATTGTATATACTACCTGTGTGCATGCCATTTAAGGATGAGCTGAACCCCCCCCCCCCCCCCCCAGTTTGGTTTGCATAAGAGCATCCGAACAGGTAAAAGATTTGGTCGAACAAATGAACAACGTTAACCACTTGCTTAATGGGCACTTAAACCCATGCCCAGACCAATTTTCAGCTTTCAGCGCTGATGCACTTTGAATGACAATTGCGCGGGCATGCAACACTGTACCCAAATTAAATTTTTATAATTTTTTTCCCACAAATAGAGCTTTCTTTTGGTGGTATTTAATTACAGCTGGGAGTTTCATTTTTTGCTAAACAAACAAAAAAAGATGCAAAAAAAAAAAAATCATGTTTAATAGTTATAACATTTTGCAAACAGGTCATTTTTCTCCTTCATTGAAGTGCGCTGATGAGGCGACACTGATAGGCTGCATTGGTGGGCACTGATAGGCTGCATTGGTGGGCACTGATAGGCTGCACTGGTGGGCACTGATAGGCATAGTTAAGGCGGCACTAATAGGCACAGATAAGGTGGCACCGATAGGCACAGATAAGGCAGTACTGATGGGCACAGATAAGGCGGCACTGATGGGCAAAGATGGGCACAGATAAGATGGCACGGATGGGTGGCATGGATGGGTGGCACGGATGGGTGGCACTAAGGGACACTGATAGGTACCACTGATAGATGGTACTGATGGGCACTGATAGGTGGCACTGATAGGTGGCACTGCTGGGCACTGATGGGCGGCACTGATGGGCACTGGTAGATGACACTGATGGGCACGGATATGTGGCACTGGGGTGCAGCACCGTTGTTGAGGCAGATTGTGGGCACTGCTGGGTGGCACTGTGGGCACTGCTGGGTGGCACTGTGGGCACTGCTGGGTGGCACTGACGGGGGGCACTTATTTTTTAATGAGGTGGCACTGGCAGGGCTGGCCGTGATCGGGACTGATGTCCCGATCACGGCCGCCGGTGATCGGCTCTTTTTTTTTCTCTTCACGCTGTCAGCGCGAGGAGGAATAATAGCCGATTACCGGCTCCGTTGTATCACATGATCAGCTGTCATTGGCTGACAGCTGATCACGTGGTAAGGGGTCGGGATCCTCGGATCAGTGATCAGGCGAGTCTCATAGACTCGCCGATCACAGAGCGAGCCACGCGCGCCCCTCATGGGACGCACAGGCCGCTCGTGCACGGGATGACGTCAATAGACGTAGTCCCAGCAAAGGAAGTCCACGCTGTAGCCGTCATTCGGCTATAGCACGGGTCTCAAGTGGTTAAAGTCTATGGGACACGAAAATGAAAAAGTTCTAATTTTAAAGGCTTATATGCAAGTTATTATCATAAGAAGTGTTTGGGGACCTGGGTCCTGCCCCAGGGGACATGCATCAATGCAAAAAAAGTTTTAAAAACTGAAGTTTTTTCGAGAGCAGTGATTTTAATAATGCTTAAAGTGAAACAATAAAATTTATATAGTCCTTTAAATATCGTGCCTGGGGGTGTCTATAGTATGCCTGTAAAGTGGCGTAGTTTTCCCGTGTTTAGAACAGTACCACTGCAAAATGAAATTTCTAAAGGAAAAAAGTGGTTTAAAACTGATCGCGGCTGTAATGAATTGTCGGGTCTCGGCAATATAGATAAAACTCATTGAAAAAAACCAGCATGGGTTCCTCCCAGTCTTTTACCAGGCCCTTTGGGTCTGGTATGAATATTAACCACTTCAATACAGGGCACTTAAACACCTTCCTGCCCAGACCAATTTTGAGCTTTCAGCGCTGTCGCACTTTGAATGACAATTGCGCGGTCATGCTACACTGTACCCAAATGAAATTTTTATCATTTTTTTCCCACAAATAGAGCTTTCTTTTGGTGGTATTTGATCACCTCTGCGGTTTTTATTTTTTGTGCTACAAATAAAAAAATACCGAAAATTTTGAAAAAAAAAATGTTTTTTTTTGTTTCAGTTTCAAAACTTTGTAAATAAGTACGTTTTCTCCTTCACGGATGGGCACTGATGGGGCTACACTGATGGGCACTGATAAGGTGGCACTGATGGGCACCAATGAAGTGGCACTGATGAGGTGGCATTGATGGACACTGATAGGCGGCACTGATAGGCGGCACTGATAGGCGACACTGATAGGCGACACTGATAGGCGACACGGATAGGCGACACGGATGGGCGACACGGATGGACACTGATAGGTGGCACGGATTGGCATGGATGGGCGGCACAGATGGGCATGGGTAGGCGGCACAGATGGGCATTGGTAGGCGGCACAGATGGGCATGGGTGGGCACTGATAGGCGGCACAGGTGGGCACTGATAGGTGGCACAGGTGGGCACTCATTAGCGGCACAGGTGGGCACTCATTAGCAGCACAGGTGGGCACTCGTTAGCAACACAGGTGTTATACTGTACTAATGGATGCCAATCAGTGCCAAACAATAATGCATGCCAATCAGTGATGCCCATTGTGGGCACTGATTGCCATCCATTATGGGCACTGATTGGCATCCATTGTGCCTGACTGGCATCCCTGGTGGTCTAGGGAGGATTACCTCTGCTGGGCATCCCTGGTGGTCTGGTGGCGTCCCTGGTGGTCCAGTGTGGGCATCCTCGGGGGGGCTGTGCTGATAATCGATCAGCACAGACCCCCCCTGTCAGAGGAGCAGCCGATCGGCTCTCCTCTACTCGCGTCTGACAGACGCGAGTGAGGAAAAGCCGATCACCGGCTCTTCCCATTTACACTGTGATCAGTCGTGATTGGACACGGCTGATCACGTGGTAAAGAGTCTCCGTCGGAGACTCTTTACCGAGATCGTAGTTGCCGGGTGTCAGACTGACACCCCGCAACAACGATCGCCGCAATGCGCGCCCCCGGGGGCGCGCAGCGGCTCATAATCCTGATCACGTCATATGACGTCCGGTTAGGATTATGAAACCACTTTGCCGCCGTCTATTTGTAATAAGGCGGGCGGCAAGTGGTTAAGGGGAACCCCAAACCAAAAATTAAAAAAAATTTGCGTGTGGGTCCCCACAAAATCCACACCAGGCTCTTCAGATTTGGTTTGGAAATTAAGGGGAACCCTGCGCCAAATAAAAAAAAATGGCATAGGGGTCCCTCACAAAATCCATAACAACCCTGATTTTAAGGGGAACCCCGCGCCTAATTTTTTTAAAAATTGCGTAGGGATCCCCATAAAATCCATACCAGACCCTTATCTGAGCACGCAACCTGGCAGGCCACAGAAAAAGAGGTGGGAACAAGATAGAGCGCCCCCCTCCTGAACCGTACCAGGCCACATGCCCTCAACATGGGGTGGGTGCTTTGGAGTAGCCTCCAAAGCACCTTGTCCCCATGTTGATGGGGACAAGGGCCTCATCCCCAAAACCCTTGCCCAGTGGTTGTAAAGGTATGCAGGCGGGGGGGCTTATCGGTAAACGGGAAGCCCCCTTAACAAGGGGACCCTCAGATCCTGGCCTACTCCCTATGAGAGAGCCCCCCCTCCTGAACCGTACCAGGCCACATGCTCTCAACATGGGGAGGGTGCTTTGGAGTAACCCCCAAAGCACCTTGTCCCCATGTTGATGGGGACAAGGGCCTCATCCCCACTACCCTTGCCCAGTAGTTGTGGGGGTATGGTATAAGCGGGGGGCTTATCGGAATCTGGAAGCCCCCTTTAACAAGGAGACCCTCAGATCCTGGCCTCCCCCCTATGTGACTTGGTAAGGGGTACATTGTATCTACAGCAGCTTTCTGGATATGACAGCCTCCAGTGTCCCAGCCGGCAGGATGTGCAGACTGATCTGATGATTCCCACTTCCTGGATTGTTTTATCCATTGCGCTTTTTAACCTTCGAAATGTGAGTTGTTTAACTTTGTGTGATTAAAAAATAGTTTTTAAATCTACACCCAGAGGCGCCTCTCCTTTTGTATTCTCGTATTAGTCACTCAGCGGGAGCCTGTTTTCGGTTGTTGGGCGGCGTGATGGAAGATGAATGGACATCGCGGGTCATTTTTATGTTTTTATTTTTTAATAAAGGACTTGTCCCTAAGTGTCTCCTGTCTTTTTTACTATTTTTTACACTTTTTTTGTGAAATGGTAGGCCTTACCAATTCACATGGGGGGGAGGCCAGGATCTGGGGGTTACGTTGTTAACCACTTAACAACCGGCCCATAGCTGAATGATGGCTACAGGGCGGTTGTTTAACTCATATGACGTCCTCCCAGAATTCCGCTCTCTGGGCTCTCTGGGATATCTCAATAACCCTGAGACTAATTTTTAAGATGACTTCTGAGCATGTTGTTATATTAACTTGCTATATAGGTTTGCTTTAACTAACACCATAGTAAGTTGTAGGATGATTAGGCTTAATCATATATGGTAGAACAAGACTGTACAGGAAAAGCTAATTAGTCAAATAAAGTACCATTTTGTACCAGGCACGCTATCTGTGTTTCCTCAGCCAATAGAAGCATTGTAGCTATATTATTGTAGATATTAGGAGGGGGATGTACATCTCTTTGTGTGATTCTTACTGCATCTTTTGGCTTGTAAGCATCATCTTTTTGTGTGACACATCTGAAATAAATTATCTGCTTTTCAATACATCTGGAGTTTGACTGATCACAGGAGAAGAATAATCCTAACAACATGTTACTGTTGATATCACAATAATACAAGGTTAGCTATGAAAACCAAGCACACGGCTTAATAAAACCAAAATCGTATTTATTTCCTAAGAGAATAGGAAAACGCTAACAAGAAAGCCCTAATTAGATAAATACAAGAATCAAAGATACTTATCACAAGGCTCTCCGTGAAACTTGCTTCTTCAAGCTGGGTCCAGATGACCAAGAGACCAGATCTCTCCCTTACTCAATCTTTAATACTTCAATCATACACCATTCAAACCCAACCCCAGTGCCATCCCATTTAGACTTCCGACAAATCAGCATTTATTGGGGCAGTACTTCTCAACAGATTATATTACTGTCTGTCCTGCTATATTTGGTCTCCAGAGGGCAGCATTGTCCATGTCATCTCTGGGTGCCTGTTGATCCTTTGATCGTTGTCACACACCATCATCAATCATCTGGCACCCATGGCTCTCTTTGAAGATTACTTGCAACGTATTGTCAGCACTAGACGTTCCGGAGCCAAGTTAAACTGATGTTGATTCTGATATGCTACCAAGCTTTGATGTGCAACTGGTTACATTACAACTTGGGGCCTTCTGCCTGTATCAACCAGGTAAAGAAATACCATATCATACCAATATCTTCCAACAAATACCGCTTTGCTCCTAAAGGGCGCATACCACCCTTCTTCAGACACGGCTCCTATGGAACGGTTCATAAATGTCTTAGCATGTTAGGTTTTCCAACAGGTCCTTAAGAAACAGCTACTATGGAACAGTCCACAATGGTCTTAATGGGTTGACCTCCCCAACATGTGCTGCTTTGCCACTGAGTTACACACCACCATCATTCTTCAGTGACAGCTTTCATGTCACCATTCTGTGTCTTCTCCTTTCCGGTATCTTCACGACGGAATGCAATATAGGCAAGGGGTGTCCATTCACCAGCACACACTCAGAGCAACATATTAGCCAGCTTTCAGATACAGAGTCTCGAAGAGGGCCTTACTCACCCATATTACTAACCCAAAATACACATATGTCACACTATACCATAGCATTAAATCAACCCATTACCATAATATATACATATATATGTGACCCCCTCCACTTATGCATCCCGCTCTCAACCTCCTATAACCCTTTACTGTAAATACGAGTCGGGATTAGGCAGGCTCCCTCACAATGGCCTTTCCCACCGCAATTTTGGCATGTCAAAGCCTCTAACTTGTACGCAGAGACCTTACCGTCAATTCGTCCCTCAACTTACATTGATAAATGGGAGACCTTTCTATATAAATATTGAGTCTAACACATATAAACCTGAAACAACGACAAACCACAAAATTCCATCCCTGTACCTGGATTCCAGAGACCATGTCCAGGGTATACCATGCACATCTACCCATTGTCAGAAAGGACAATGGGACACCTTAGTAGTCAAGGAACACCCTAGTTCCATGACTAATGTTACATTGGTATCCTTTAGGATAACGAAACAAACTCGCCTATGTCCCAAATAATACCCAGTTGCTTCCTTCCCAGCAATGATCTTTCCATCTAGAACCCAGAGTGAAATATCTTCCCAACATTTTTCGTTCACCACCATGTATTGACCTCGCATACAAATGACGTCATGGTAATGCTTCCGACAGAGGGAAATATCAACCCGCCTCCAGCTTGAAGCTGGCCGATACCTTCGCCTGCCCCTGCCTGCACGCCGGAGCCCATGTCAGATTTCTGTCCTGCACCATCACATTCTCTGTGAACCTCTCAACATGGTTGACAAAACCTGGAGCCACTTTAAACTGGATATTTACGTTACTTTGTTGAATGCTGTTAAGGATGCCACCAATCTTTCTCTGAGCAAAAAAGCCCCGCTTAAGCTATGGCTGAGAGTTTGTTCCTCAAGATACCGATGTCCACGCCATTAACAACACCCATTCCAGCTCCTATTCCAGTGCCGGGACAAGATCATCTAGAGCCCAGGGCAAACATGCCAAACTGCGCCCCCCCCCCCCGCCCCCCCCGATGCATGAGCATCATGTGTCAGCAAAAATACCTCCACAAAAACAGCAAGAATCTGCATGCTTACCCTAAGCTCAAATTTCTCCTCCTCCCAGCACAAATCTGCCCCCTGCTAAAATTTCCACTCTCAGCACAAATCTTTGCCACTCCCCATGCTCTAAATCCCCCCCATCCCCCCCTCTTAAATGCCCACACCAAAAAAAAAAATCCTCACCCCTAAAAATTTCCTCTTCTAGTACACATCTTCCCCCCCCCCACTTCAAATATCCTCCTCCCAGCACAAGTTTCCCCCAAATCCTCTCTTGTAGCTCAAATCTTCTTCCCCCATCCCCACATGAATTCACCTAAATCACCACTCTTAGCACCCCCTCAATTTCCCCTCCTAGAACAATACCCTGTGCCATCCCACAAAATATCCCCTTCCAACACAGATCCCCCTCACCCCCAATCTCCTTGTGGCGCTCCCTGCAGCTCACATGATACCACAGTGCCCAGGGCAGCCGCCCCTCATGCCCACCCCTTGTCCCGGCCCTGTCCTATTTTCTGAATACATCCCTCCTCTTTCAGTAACTCCTCAGAAATAAGCGGCCTGCATGAACCTCATCCTATGTCCGCACATCTCTGGGAGCAAGCCACTGGTACAATGACTGCACTTGATTCAGTGTATACTCAGCACATATAGGGTAATAGGTTTTTATCAACCACTGTGAGATGTTGAAGCTCCATGTGTTGAAGGCATACTGTACCCTGGTAGCCAGCATTTTTTGCCTTTATCTAACGGAGCATGCTGCTGTGTGTAGTCACTGGCATTACCTGTGCAAGGTTCCAACCTCTCAGGTGAGACATCAACCAGGCGTATCTCCCCCATGTCCAGCTCTGGCGTCCCACATGTCCAGTAACCAAGAACCCTACAAGGAAGTTTTCACCCCATTGATGTGTCAACTAGCACCCTCTAGTCTGGCCAACTGACACGTTATTATGCATAAGTGCCAGCCTCTTGGGCACCTGCACCATATTAATTAAATTATGTCAATACATGTCACACATTAAAAACATGATCTCCCTCTTTCCATTCCTCCTTCCATAAAAAGAAACATTTTACATTTCATGTTTTTTTTGTAATTCTTTTATTTATTTAATGCGGAAGAAATAACAGGCACATGGACAATCATAATAAAACATACAGAATTTCAAACATAGAGCTTACAGTATCACTCAGGTGGGACATATATAGAGACCACCCCCAACAATAGGCTTAAAACGAAACAAGAAAAACATTCCCAGACCGGGGGCTAGAGTCCTTCTCCAGACCTCCAACATCAATTAGCAAACCAATCCCACCTAGGTGAGCAGCAATCATCGCATGGCCATGTATTACAGTGAGATGGACAAATTTTTGTGTTATAAAGAAAGGGAAAAGGAGGGAGATGGGCGATGAGCCGGGCCCCAGGCGGACAGAACAAACACTCGTTGAAAACCGGTCAGTCCCAGGGAAGCCCACAACCCACTACTGTCCGCCAGGGCTAACCGGCAGGATCTAAGCATGAAAAATAAAGGCTGAGAAAGCAAAACGGTAAGGGGAAAGGGGGGTACGGAAGGAAGAGACTACAGGGGGAAACAGAGAGGAAGGGGAGCCAGGGAGAAGGAAGGGGTATCAGAACAGAGAGACAGACCACGTAGAAGAAACACAGAGAAGGCTCCAGGCGAGCGAAAGCGAGGAAGGCAAACAGAAAAGAGCAAAACAGGGACCGTGAGTACCACCGGACCGCGGGGGGGGGAGCGAAGCCAGCCGACAGAGACCCTCTCTCAACGGGCATTTAAAGCTACCACCCGAAGGTAAGCCTCAGTGTAGGTGAAATGATTCCAAGGCCTCCAAGTCTCACGAAAGGCCTCCTCCCTATTATGAAGCGTCGCTGTGAGGTCTGCCATATCTCTTAATTCATTCACTTTAGAGAACCATAGAGCCATAGCCGGTGGGTTCTCCGATCTCCAGCACAGAGGGATACAGGCCTTCGCCGCGTTAAGCAGCTGAATAGTCAACGAGTTCCTGTACTTTTTAATGGAACGGTCCGACAAGTGCAGCAGGCAGGCCGCAGGGTTCCCCTCCAGAGAAACACCAGTCAGACGACTGATCGTGTCGGTCACCCCGTGCCAGAAGGGTACCAGCTTGGGACAGGCCCAGAAAACGTGCAGCATCGTTCCCTCTGCCTCCCCACAACGCCAGCAACATGCCGACACCTGGGGGAAGATGCGGTGGAGAACGGATGGGACTCTATACCACCTAGTTGTGATCTTGTAGCACGTCTCCTGAACCCGTGTGGCCATAGAGGATTTCTGTGCAAAATGGAGAATTTTCTGCTGTTGATCTGGAGTAAAGTGGGTGCCGAGCTCTGCCTCCCACTTCGCCACATACGGGGGGACATACCCCTCAGCCGGACGAATCAGGGCAGAGTAAAGGAGCGAGAGGCAGTGCCGCACCGGTTCCCCCCGGTGACAGATACGCTCTAACTCTGTGAGGGGGCACATTTCATGTTTTGAAGGATTGGACAGGTTATATTCCTTCCCCAACCTCCAACCCATTGCACATGTATTATTAGCACGTTTGCATTCATCAGGAGAGACTTTGGCAAAAATGTTTCACAAGTCTTGTTGATAGGGACAGTCTTTCAGATTCAGCATTAGCACTAAATTGTCCATAAGAAAAAAACAAGTATTAATCGGAATCTTTTGGTTTGTCCCTTCTCTCCTGAATGTTTATGAGAACAAATTTGCGGTTGTGGTATGGCACAGACAAACTTGCCAACCAGATAAACATCTGTCACCCATGTTCCAGAAACCTCTTCAATCTGGCTCCACCAGGATTCTGGAAGTAAAAAACCAGAGCAGAATCAAACTCTTATCCACAATATCTGCTCGCTTGCTACGTTTACTTATATTTCCTTCCTTGGAACCCAGGAACTTACTATTCCTGACTTCTGCAACTCTGACCAAACTATCAAAGCAACCGTGAGTTCTTTAGCATGAACCCACTCTAAAATGGACCAAAAATGTAAAGAAAAATGAACGTCAATGTTGCTTCTCAAAAATTCTCAATTTTAAACCCTAAAAAAAACGAATGCATTATCTATATCTTAAGACCTATGCACTAACCCCCCTTTCAGGTGCACAAAGGCTAAACATTTGTAACTTTTTCCACCTGAATGAACATAAAAACAAAGAACAAAGAATGAACTCCAACGACTAGAATGGCTTCCTACCAACTCTTGTCTTAAACAAAATGTATCCAGCTGGAGGACATATCCCATGACCATCTATTCAGCTGCTAAGTGAGTATATTACCCCCCATTCAGGTGGACTAAACATAACAATGTTTCCACCTGAACAAAACAAAAATAAATTAAATGAATAAACGAATAACAAAAAATAAAGAAAACATTTAAAAAAAAAAATGGAAAAAATAATAATAATCTAATAATAAAACAAATTAATAATCATAACAGAAAAAAAAACAATTCAGAGGCCTATCCTTGAAAATACTAAAAATATATCAAGGTGCTCTATTATATTTAAAACATGAAGGGCAAAACTCACATCTAAACCTTTTCATAGCAAGGAAACATTGACCAGAAAATTCTTACCATCCATGCAGCTCACTAAGGCTGGATTCACACCTATGCAGTTTTGGTGCTTTTTGCATTTTACAGATTTGCACTACAGAACGTATTCCATAGGAAACCATGTTAAATGGACTGTAGTGCAAATCTGCAAACTGCACTAAAACTGCAGAGGTGTGAATCCAGCTTAAGGCTGGATTCACACTTATGCATTTTTAGTGCTTTTTGCATTTTGCAGATTTGCACTACAGAAGACGTTCCATAGAAAACCATGTTGAATGCACTGTAGTGCAAATCTGCAAAATGCAAAAAGCACAAAAAATGCATAGGTGTGAATCCAGCCTAAGGCTGGACCCACACCTATGCATTTTTAGTGCTTTTTGCATTTTGTAGATTTGCACTACAGAACATGTTTCATAGGAAACCATGTTAAATGGACTGTAGTGCAAATCTGCAAAATGCAAAAAGCACTAAAAATGCATAGGTGTGAATCCAGCCTTAGTCATGCTAACATTGTTTCCCCCAGTGCTATATTTGAATGACCACTCGGCTACCTCCATTCTGACTTTATGCAATTGTTCTACATATTGATGATTTTCAGTTTGTAGTCCCTGCATTTGAGTCTTACAAAGGAAATGGGTTTGATTATTATGGCCTCCATGCTTTGGATTGCTACCCCATATGGCAGAATAAACTTCAGAAAGTCTTGGTGTAGATTTAGGGTATTTCCTTTGCATATCATTCTTAGCCATCAAACAATACTTAGCTATGTGACCCCCTATTTTACACAAAAAAACACTTGAGAGCTGGTCTCCCTGCATAGGCCCTTCTCTGAGCATATGGCGCTGAGACTCACATTGTTGGATAACATTGTAACAAAATGTGATTGATCTAAAAGAATCAAGCACTAACAGCGCTTTACTGCATATTCACCATACTACTGATTCCACATTGTTCTCAAAATGCAGTCTACATACGTTCGTTGTATCACTATTAGACACAGTGATTACCAACAAACAGTGTCCAAAAAACAATGGAAAATGAGAATAAACAAGTCCAACATAAGGCAGCTGAAAATATTTCAATCAATCTGTTTGTAGGCAACATGCAGGATAGAAGAGATCCTCCCGTGTGGTAGGTATTTGCCAAAGTTTATCCTACACCTTCACCGTTCGCACCGCAGTGTGGATCCCCTTAAATGGCCGCTTACCAGAAGCTTTAAGCTTTGAAGCCTGTCTGTTTACTCCCGCTGCGTAGACACCTCTTAACTCCTCCTGTCTCCTCCGTTCTATTCTTCTGTCCTCGTTGGCATTAAGCGTGTAAAACAACTATATAAACTCCTTCACATCCTCTGCGCGGCGCTAACATGTGGTACGCTACGTGGAGGATGCATTTTGAGAACAATGTGGAATCAGTAGTATGGTGAATATGCAGTAAAGCGCTGTTAGTGCTTGATTCTTTTAGATCAATCACATTTTGTTACATTGTTACTTTGATATATAATAGCTGCTAAAAAATAAGGAGAGAGTGAATTTGTTTTAACAGTTTATTGGTTTATATGAGCGCTGAGGTAAGGTATATGTACATATAGTATATATTTCTGTTTTTTTATTGAATGTTGGATAACATTACTATGATTACTATGAGTGGAATGAACAGACTTTACACTTTCATCATCTGAGGAGTTATCAGAAGTTTCCACTGTTTCAACTCCTGAATCAATTTCAAGCGCAGTTACCGGACTTTTATTTAAATCTCCAACATTGATTCCTATCATAGTAACATCACTTGCAGCAATAAGAGCATCTGGTTTACCAAATTGATGTTCTAGAGCCTCTATCTTTGCTGAGCATTGTGACTGTTCAGATTTTGCATGTTTGGAGGATAACTCCATTATGGCTGCCTGTGCACCCTGTAATTCCTCCCTAAGCAGTATGATAAAACGCAAATTCTCAGCCTCTCTTTGATTCAAAGAGGCAATACAACTTCCTCTTAATTTGCATGCGTTCTCTAATTCATCCAATCTCTGTTCCAATACACATTTCTCAGTCACTAATTGTTCAATGTGATCAGCAACATTTGTATCTGCCTTTGCAACCATTGCTACTATATTCTCAGTTACACTTTGTACCTGCTCCAAGAATTGCTTTTTCTCAGCACACCATCACAAAGTCTTTCATTTTCAATAACATGCATACCACATTGGCCATCTTGGCTTTCCTGCCTTTTTTCAAATACTTTTATGTTTTATCAGATCATTATGAGTATTTCATTGTCTCAAAAGGTCACTGAATTGGTGTGTTAACGTGTTCTCTTCTATAGCATGGAATCCAACACAGCCATGCTTCTTAATGAAACCTTCAATGACTTCCATTGATATGCTAATTAACCTACACTGAAGTTGCTAAACTAGCCTATACAGTTACACAATACATACAGAGACACAGACAGACAGATAAAACTGTTCAAAGTTAACTTTCACCTGTAGTCCTCCAACACAAGGCACACTCTTAATCAATGCCTTACTATATTACCACTGATTTTTAGACCCCTTAGATCGCAGGCCACATTGAACTTCTCTTGGAACAGAGAGTTATTTCATACTCACGTGGGGAAAAATAAAAATAAACTAATAATAAAAAATAATAATATAAAAATTAAAGAATTAAAAAATGTAAAAAAATGTATAAAAAAATTAAAATCTATATTTCTCCCACTTTTTCCTCAAAGATGTGTGGTTTATCCTGTCAATCTGCAGGCTACATCAGATAACCAGGGTTGATCAATCCCTCTCACCAGTCCTCTTGACCGGGTACAGTTTGCACTAACAATACAATAAACCTTTAACATATACACCTATACCAGCCAAAAATCTCACCAGATATTGCGCGTCCGCTCACTGATGAAATATTTCATAGAACTTTCAGGACCATTCAAGCAGGGCTTTCGGAATTCACAAACCAGCGCAAATTTTGTCCACTGCAGTGAAGGCTTTCAGTTCTAGGTGCAGTTGATTCCTTAAGACAAAAAGACAAAAGCTCAAGACAAAAAATCTCAGGAGGAAGTAGAGAGAAGACATTGCTGGAAGTGGCAGCAGAGGAGTCTTTTTTTCTTTTCGAGCAATTAATGGAGAAATTGCCTTGTGGAACATTTGAATACCGATCTTAGTGCAAGATTCTGATCCAGTGTGCTAAAAGGTCCATAAATACATGCTTTAGGCTACTGATGGGTCAGGTTATATGCTCATTACGCTTCGCCATCTGGTAAGCGCATTATTATCCTGGTGGTCGGCCATGTTTCTTCACAAAGCATATGTGAAGTCACCGTGGTGTTTTTATCTGGACCCTTATTTGGATTCCTTTTTTTGCTTTCTATAAACACCATTTTCTCATCTTTGCTAATGAACACTCTCATGGCATTGTCATTATTTGCAATTGATAATTAATAGATATGGACTTATAGATGTGGTTGAACTGGTCGAATATTTCAACTGTTTTTAATATTTCAATTAGTTTTTCCCCAAGACAAAAAATACATTAGGGTTTGTATTCTGTGCAGAAATAAATTCCACACACCTTCTGGGGTGCCAATTGAAGTAACCGGTACAATAAATATTATTGTACTTATGTATTAACTTGTCTATCCAGTTAGCTAGTCTATTAAAACTCTAAGCACATGTTACTGTTGATATCACAATAATACAAGGTTAGCTATGAAAACCAAGCACACGGTTTAAATAAAACCAAAGTCTTACTTATTTCCCAAGAGAATAGGAAAATGCTAACAAGCCAGCCCTACCCCAGTGCCATCCCATTTAGACTTTTGACAAATCAGCATTTATTGGGGCAGTACTTATCAGATTATATTACTGTCTGTCCTGCTGTACTTTGTCTCTAGGGGGCAGGATTGTCCATGTCATCTCTGGGTGCCTGTTGATCCTTTGATCTTTGTCACCCACCGTCCTCAATCATCTGACAGCCATGGCTCTCTTTGAAGATTACTTGCAAGTATTGTCAGCACTAGATGTTCCGGAGCCAAGTTAAACTGATGTAGATTCTGATATGCTATCAAGCTTTGATGTGCAACTGTTTACAGTCCAACTTGGGGCCATCTGCCTGTATCAACCAGGGAAAGAAATACCAGAAATACAACATTAGACCATGTTATCTTCCAACATAGATGGTCTGGGAAGTGCAAGTAAGTTATGTGCTGGAGGTCTTGAGGATAGATAGTCTGCAAGCAAGTGATGTGCTGGAGTTGAAGAATGGAGTTCTATATACTGGAGGTGTATATAGTCGGTCCCAAGTATATTTTTTTGCACTCAGTTTGGGCATCTCATGAATATCCCATCCCGATCCAAGTTTATTCTCCTCAATAAAAATACAAATCAAAGTTCAAGGATTGGTTTTCTGCCTGAGGGTGAATGAGAACCGTGTGCCTGGCTGGGCAGGTTAACAGATGGACTTCAACACTCAGCAGCCCCTACAGGGCTATCTCTAAATTTGGGGGCTCGATCAGGGATGTCTGATCATGCTTTTAGATTACAAATATGTCCAGAATTCTGCATAGTTGGACATCTTGAACCCACGCTTCAAACTCCTGCATTATACAGTAAAGTGTGCCTGGAAATGTCTACTGTTCTTCGGGGTGATCGGGGTTAGCCTGCGGGTGCCTGTGGGCGGGACTGTGCTAAAAGTTTTCCCTTGATGGAGGCACTGGTTACAAACTTTATTGTTGCTATCGGCAACCACCGGGAAAGTCAGTGGTCATCTGCGCTCAGTTACTCAGGCACAGACGGTGCAGAGCGACATGCCCAGACAAGTCCTGCTAGTTCCAGTGTGCCTGCATGGATCTGGTGTGGTCATCGTGGTGAACCGCTCACCTGGCTTGCATCCAGCTAGCAGAAGCCACAGTAGTACAATGTGTACCTGCAATCAGGACTGTGTCGTGTGCAGCCGTGGAAGGCTTCAGAGGACATGGAATCATCACTGAAAGGCAGGGTGGAGTCTGAGCCTTGTGAATCCCCTGCAAAAATAAGTGACATAAGGGAAGAGTAGTCTGTTTTGGCCTGTGGCCTGTGGCCTGGTCGGGGACCTGGTAACTATAAGTACTGCCCATTAGGAACAAGAAATATTCCCTGAAATGCCCGCTGCCCTTGTGTCCCTTGTTAACCTCATCTGGAGGGAGCCAGTGTTGGAGGGGGGCGAGCCCTCAGGTAAAAAAGAAGGGGAATGTGAGGACAGGGCCATAGATTGGGGTTCCCAAGTCGAGTGGTCATCTCACATCAGCAGCTTGGAGGAGGAATGGGAGACAGAAGGTTCCAAGGTCCTGGAGGTCCAGTCCGAGGCAGGAGATGTGCCAGATCTGCCTACGGGAACTGAAGAAGCTGCAGGAACCCCCATCAGCAGCAGAAAACTCTTCTACAACAGACCCTCCACCACCTGGACCAGAGCAGCTGAATACAGCTTATCAATATACTTATCCATCTGTGGATGAGACCAGGCTGGTTGATCCTTTCTGCTGCTTTTGAATAAGGATTTAGAAGTCTCTTTTTTGGATCTGACACTTATACCTGGGGGCTCACCCGGGAGTGCTTGGCTTCCTCTCCCTCTCCCCGTGTATCCCCAACTCCCAGTTAGAAAACAGTGGACCTGTCCTTTTTGTACATACTTGGAAGACATTTGATTTTAATAATCTGTTTGCCATACTATTGTATCATGGTGGAATTTGGTCACAACTCTCACAACTATATTTTCTGTGCTCTCCTGAGGAAGCAAGGTTTTCAACTCACGAAACGCATTGAGAATACCAGCACAGATTTTCCAGGCCGATGGTGGATATCCATAATGACCATATAGGTTCTATGCAAAAGTTTCAGTAATTGAACTTTACAGTAGTTGCTATACATGTATGACTTGCTGTTTTTCAATGAATGAATGAACGAATAAATACATTTTTGTATATTTTACCTGTGTTTGAGGTGTGACTCAAAGGGTCCTGTGGGCTTTAAATAAGATGTTTGTCAATACTTTTTGGGACTGAGAGACACTACCTCTCATACCCATCTCATACCAGCCTCCTCTTTTTGTTGCCCACACTATAGAAGCTTCTCCTATATGAAACATAATAATTCTCTGTTTGGATCTCCCCATTCATGAGCTTATCCTGGTAGGGCCATCTTATACGTTGTTCTGTGCTCCCCCTTATTCCATATATGAACATAGATAGCATTTACAGGTACTATTGAGGATTGATATTGCTGTGGTGCCTTATTGGAAGAAAAAAGAAGCTACCCTATTGCAGACACCCCAACCTGCAAAAACTAATTTCAGGGAGAAGGAAAACTAATTTCAGGGAGGTGATGCCCCCCACCCCCCAACACGTTAGTATATGTGTGAACATTTTCTGTGTGTGTGTATAATGTCACTCACATGCAGCCTATGTCACACATATTAAAAAAGTAACAGTACAGCGCATAGATAAATAATATAAGTGAATAATAAAGTAACACTCTATTAGTGCATCTAAAAAACAAAAGTCCATAGATACAAAAAAAACAAGTAGAGTTGTCAAGGAAAAGATCCGCTTGTGCAGTGTGCCTTCAATCGACAAAACAAGTGATGATGTGATTCCTTCACCAATAAGCAAGATGGACTCTCACCTCAAAATATGGACCCCTGATTTAACAGACAGGTCACAAAATGCATGTTCCCATCATGGGTTAATCACAGCATTCAGTAGATATAGCGGTAGTGCTCAAAGATTGAATCCTTTTCAGTGTCCTCAAGTTAATGTGATTCCATATAAAAACATAAAGAACAAAATCTAGTGCTCTCCGTTTAAACGAATTTATTTTAAAACAGAAATGAAAGAGATACACTCACATTCTGGTGCATTGATCTCCAGTGCTGAGTGCTGGGCATGAAAACAAATATAGCACAGCGTCCATGCATGGATCAGTATAGCAGCTTGCGGATGACGTCACGGCTTAGGTCACGTGGTCCGTACGCTGATGAAGTCCCGCCTACTTTTGGGGACGCAACGCGTACGGACCACGTGACCTAAGCCGTGACGTCATCCGCAAGCTGCTATACTGATCCATGCATGGACGCTGTGCTATATTTGTTTTCATGCCCAGCACTCAGCACTGGAGATCAGTGCACCAGAATGTGAGTGTATCTCTTTCATTTCTGTTTTAAAATAAATTCGTTTAAACGGAGAGCACTAGATTTTGTTCTTTATGTTTTTATATGGAATCATATTAACTTGAGGACACTGAAAAGGATTCAATCTTTGAGCACTACCGCTATATCTACTGAATGCTGTGATTAACCCATGATGGGAACATGCGTTTTCTGACCTGTCTGTTAAATCAGGGGTCCATATTTTGAGGTGAGAGTCCATCTTGCTTATTGGTGAAGGAATCACATCATCACTTGTTTTGTCGATTGAAGGCACACTGCACAAGCGGATCTTTTCCTTGACAACTCTACTTGTTTTTTTTGTATCTATGGACTTTTGTTTTTTAGATGCACTAATAGAGTGTCACTTTATTATTCACTTATATTATTTATCTATGCGCTGTACTGTTACTTTTTTACTTTGTATTGTGGGATTTGGTATTTTGACCTATAGTATTCTAGCTGCATGTTGTTTATTATTATTTTATTTATTTGTTGTGTTCAGCACTGATTGATTTTTCGTTTTATATGTCACACATATACACCTCATATCACTCACACACAGCCTATGTAGATTGAGTGTGTGAGTGATGTGAGTTTTATATGTGTAGGACACACTACAGAAGATGGTTATTGACTGAGGAAATGATACAAGAGATGATCAGAGACTGCGGACATGATACAAGAGATGATCAGAGACTGCAGACATGATACAAGAGATGATCAGAGACTGCAGACATTATACAAGCAATGGTCAGAGACTGCAGACATGATCAGAGACTGCAGATATGATACAAGAGATGATCAGAGACTGCAGGCATGATACAAGAGATGATTAGAGACTGCAGATATGATCAGAAACTGCAAATATGATACAAGAGATGATCACAGACTGCATACATGATACAAGAGATGATCAGAGGCTGCAGACATGATACAAGCGATGATCAGAGACTGCAGACATGATCAGAGACTGCAGATATGATACAAGAGATTATCAGAGACTACAGATATGATACAAGAGATGATCAGAGACTGCAGGCATGATACAAGAGATGATTAGAGACTGCAGATATGATCATAAACTGCAGATATGATACAAGAGATGATCAGAGACTGCAGACATGATACAAGAAATGGTCAGACTGCAGACATGATACAGGAGATGGCCAGAGACTGAGTTTATGGTTGAACTCAGTGTACAAGTATATAGTATTGCAGGGCTGTGCCACTCTATTTAAACCAGCTCTGCAAGATCAAGTCAGTAATCCTCCTTTGAAAAGTACAATCAAGTGACAAGGCAGCAGCACATTTCATTTCCAAAATAACATTTATTTTCTTACATCAGGGGACACAGAGCCATAGTAATAACCATGTGGGTTATATCGGCATATCAGGTGCTTTACACTGGCACGCCCCTTAGGGGGTGAACTTCCGGCATATAACCCCTCCCATTACTGGGAGTCCTCAGTTTTTTCGCCAGTGTCTAAGGTGTTGAGCACGTGTAAGGATGTGTGTACTGAGCTCCACGGGCAGTAATCCTTTGCTGAGAGCCAGCCATCCTGACTGGACCCGTTCTGATATCTCTGTAATGGACTAAATGAATGGTACCAAGCCTCGTCATCCGAAGACACAAGGTTTTTCTTGAGGATTCTTTTAAAGCTGGGCCCTGGGATCCAGTACTTTTCTGTAGTAAGGCCAATAAAAGTTTACTGGCAGGGTCTTCTTGCAGGTCCAGGATTGCAGGATTACCTGAGTGTACCCCTGTTCCTGAAGGTTTCCTTTCAAGGTGTCGGAGCCTACCGTGAAGAGGCGAAGACTGTTTTTTTTTTTTATCTCTGACAAACCTTGCTGCGAGGAAAGGTAAGGGAGATAATCTCTCCTTCCATGTATTGTGTTGTCATGTCTATGTGTCACCACTGGAGGCTGTATTGAGCACTCACCATTTTGACGCTGGAAACAGCAGAAGCTCCACTCTCCTCTCCGTTCAAGCCAGCTCAGACCCTCAGGTATGAAGGGGTTCTGATCACTTCCTGGGCCCCCAGATTGGCGAATTTTGATCTATTTGGATGCCAGCCAGCTGCCTCTTTTACTTAAAAAAAATATTTTTTGGGCAAGTCTCGGCCGCTCGCCGATCGGGAGATTCACTTCCCTGTTTGAAACAGGAATGGGGGGGGGGCGTTTTCATGCGGGGGCCATGGCTAAATGGTGTCAGACGCCTGCCACACATGTAGGAAATAGTTAGAGCTCTGCAAGAGAAGCTACTGCCTGGCGGTGGAGGGACAGAGCAGAGTGGTTGCTGGTCAGGTTTGGTGACACAGGCATTTTCCTTTTGGCAACATTGTACTGTATAGCTAGGAGTAGTAGCAGTTATTGTACTGTACTATAGCCTAGCAAGTGAAACATTCTTTTGCTGGTACTGCCTCTGCTTTGTACTGTAAGCTATGAGTGACAAAGGGATCAGGAACCCCTCTAAGGGTTCTAAGGGATTAATGGTATACAACAAGCTAAAAACCCTTCCAAAAGAATGTCTTCCTCCCCGAGAGGTAAAAAGAAAAATACGGCCAGGGAGATGAGCCGTCAAGGGTAGAACACTTCTGTCCCTGTGTATTTCATACAAACAGGTTTTTCTTCTACCATTAAAAAGATTATTGCTATGATGTCTCTCCATAGTAGGACTAAACATAGCAGATTCCCATTTAGTCCTCAGGGCCCTTTTGTTGAGGTGCAGGAGGCTGGGGATCAGGTAGATCTTCCCAAATATTGGAAAACACTTATTTTTCCTCTTCGGAGGATCTTAACAGGGAGGGAGTAGCCGCAGAAGTCAGGTGTTAGTGTACTCCCTTACTTAACCCTTTTGTTGCCCACCACAGGCTCTTGAGGTATCTACCTCTAATAGGGTTCATTTGAACCTCCCCCACCGGGGGATGTGTTTTTTTTTCCTATTCATGCATAGCTTATGTATTCTGAATGGGAACATTTCTATGAATGAAATGGGAGGTTACAGCTATTATTGCTGCAATCACCTTAGTGAGCAGAGTCTCACATGTCCAGTGGATAAAGCACTGATGTTAAAGGATCCAGCAAGTTAAGGTTGGATTTTCCTTTTAAAGACAAGATGTCTTTTGCAGTTCTGGCTGTGATTGGAGTAGCTCAGTCCATTAAGCCTTTAACGTCTACTCCACTATTTTGGTGGAGCACATTTTGAGTCACGCCAGTGCATTGGAATGTGGACTCCAAGGGGTTAAGGAACAGGTGTGAGATGCCTAAAATTCTGCCTGATCAGCAGGCCCGGCAAGGGGCTGGTGTATTTGATGCACTGTGCCTCACAGATGCTATGAAGGACTTGATTGTTTAAGCCCTATGGCTTATACTTGGACTAGTGCATTTTTGCAGAGGTCCATGGCTGAGAGATTGGTCAGCCGAAGCACCAGGCGAAAACCCTTAGCCAGTCTGTGTCACTCCCTGGGGTACGACTATTTAGAGTGGATAAGTACATCCAAAAGGGGGTAAAGCTCTCTTTACCAATAAAGGAGGTTCAAACAGTTCTCCTTTAATCATGCAGCCTCTCCTACTGCCTGGGGTATCTGCCTTTAGGCGGTCTCGACAGGGGACGCACCAGGATCTTGGGGCAGAAAGCCCATGAAGCAGAATTCTAAGGCCTTCTCATGAAGGCGCACCCCCACTCGTTTGAGTGAGGGGAAAGGTCCTGCGATTCTACATGACCTACTATGGCTCTGTGTCCCCTGATGTAAGAAAAGAAAATAGTATTTTTAAAACAGCTTACCTGTAAAATCCTTTTCTTTGATGTACATCAGGGGACACAGAGGTCCCTCCCTTCTTCTTCTTATACACTTTGATTGCTTGGCTACAAAACTGAGGACTCCCAGTAATGGGAGGGATTATATGGGGGAAGTTCACGCCTTAAGGGGCGTGCCAGTGTCCAGCACCTGATATGCCGATATAACCCACATAGTTATTACTATGGCTCTGTGTCCCCTGATGTACATCAAAGAAAAGGATTTTACAGGTAAGCTGTTTTAAAAATCCTATTTTTTCTTACAAACAGTGAACTGGTCAGGATTAGTGGAGGACAACAAACAGTTAATGGGTCTATGAAACTTGTAGCCTGAATCAGCAGTAATTTCTTCACAAAAACATCAAACTATGCAGCACACACAGAGCTCTGGCTAAATAGCTGAGCTGAAATATTTAACAACCAACCATGTGTGACCCTGTCACTGGACACATAATGCTGGAGGGCTGCAGAATCTTTCAGAGATCGTATCAGTGTGATTAAGCAGTGTGCAGCTATAAAGAAAAATAAAGAGTACAGAGCGAGGGGGAAGCTGATCAGTAACCTTGCACTGCCTGAAGGTAATACATTTCTGGAAGATACTGACCAGCCAGCATTGCTTGCGACTGTGCAGCGCTCCCCACGATCTTGTTTCCATTCAGCCAGAGATGTGTGCTCAGTGCTGCAGGATTTGATTTACTGTGGTCATACCTTCTGCTATGCCCTCGGACTTCAGGTACTGTGTATCTCCCTCCTGACACCCCCATTCAGCACCTATGTACAGTCAAATGTGGTGTGCTGGCGAGGGGGAGGGTTACACTCTGTATGCTGCATGATATAGCCACTTGCTCCTCCAGCCCTCCTCTGATAGACATTTCCTCAGCCAGCCTCCTGTTCACAGCAAAGCCGCTGCTGCCGCTTCTCTCTCAGCTAATCTTTTTAAAATGAAAAAAGTTCTAAAGCTCCTAGCAGCTGACAGCGGCCCCCTGAGTGACAGGCTCAGCCGGGAGATTGCCTGGCGCTCGCAGGTGTCCATGAGCCCGCAGTCAAATTCAGGAGACATGAGATGTCTGCTATTGACTGAGCGAGGAGGAGGGAGGAGATGCCATGATGCCAAGGAGGAGACGCACGGTGAGGAAACTGCTGTGATGCCAGGGGCGGACTGACCATTGGGCCACTCGGGCACTGCCCGAGGGCCCCGTGCCACTAGGGGGCCCCATCAGGGTTGCCAGCCTCAGTAAAACCAGGGACAGTATGTAAAAATCAGTGTTTTTTTTTACATCTGTCTCTGAAATATCCCTTACCGACATCCTTTTGGTCTAAAAATCCTTAGATTATAGCTACCCCACCTCTCCAGTACCTACCTGTCTGATTGCCTGGGGGCCCCATAATCTCCTATTGCCCGGGGGCCCCATGAGTTGTCAGTCCGCCCCTGTGTGATGCTGAGACAGAAACCCAGGGGAAGCCAGTCGCCCGTAGAGAGAAGCGCTGCCTAAAGTAAATGTTGCGCGTGATCGACCGACCCCGACTGGGGGGGTGACTGGCTGTGCACTGTTTTTGGCCCCCCAAGAGTCTGCAAATTAATTCGACCACAGTGTCAGTTATATGCTGCTGGAGGATGCACAGGACAAGAAACTGGCAGTCATGTTTCAAAGCAGGGCCCGTTCCTGCGCCAACACGAGTATCTGTGAGGGGTTACAGTGTTGTAGCACCACCACCCAAGGCCCAATTTTTCAATTTTTGTCCGGGGGACCGGTCGAGCCTCAAACAAATAAGATTGAAGCAAGCGGTAAACAAACAAGTTTGAGGATATGTGATGGTATGCGAGGGCAGGTAATGTACAATCAATATATTTCACCTCATGTGCATTCTGTTGTAAAGCCGCATACACACGTAGCCGTCTGTCCGACGTACTTAGTCTGGCGGACTTTCCGCCAGACTGTCCGTCGGACTTTCCGAACGGGCTACTTGCCCACACATGGCACTTTTTCAGCGGACTAATACGGCGTACTAAGTACGCCGTACTATCCGCCCTACTTTTGAAATGAACGGACTCGCCCACACATGCGGAGCAAAGTCCGCTCATTTCGAGCGCGTTTCCAGGTAGGGGGGGCCCGCGAAGGAGACGTCGCTGACCCCGCTGCCTGGTATGGACTTAAAGGGGAACCCCAACGCCGAAAAAAATCGTCGTGGGGGTCCCCCCAAGTCCACAACAGACCCTTGTCCGAGCACGCTACCCGGCCGGCCAGGAAAGGAGGGGCGAGCGAGCGCCCCCCCCCCTCCTGAGCCGTACCAGGCCGCGTGCCCTCAACATGGGGGGTGCCTTGGGGAAGGGGGGGCCGCGCGGCTCCCCCACCCCAAAGCACCTTGTCCCCATGTTGATGAGGACAAGGGCCTCTTCCTGACAACCCTGGCCGTTGGTTGTCGGGGTCTGCGGGCGGGGGGCTTATTGGAACCCGGGAGCCCCCTTTAATAAGGGGGCCCCCGGATACTGGCCCCCCACCCTATGTGAATGAGTATGGGGTACAAAGCTGAGTGGACTTTCAGCTAGTGCTTGTTAACCTGATCTGTTCCTGTTTCCAGTATCTTGACCCGGCTTCACCTGAGCCTTCTCCTTGACCTCCGCCTGCCTACCTGATCCCGGCTTGTGTTTGACTCCTCTGCTATTGCCTGATGCTCTTGTACCTTGCTGCCTGTCTGTGTACCGAACCTGGACTGTGTCCCATCTCTGCCTCTGCCTTTCGTCTCGGTACCTGCTCTGTCCGGCTGTTGATGACCTCCTGGCTTATGTCCCAGCTACGCCTCCATCTGCTGACCCAGTGATACGGAGCTCCGATCCTCAGAGTCTGTCCAGCGCTCTACAGCCATCTGGTTCCTGTCAAGGTCTGGCCAGCACCGACCACTACATCGGCCCCACTATCAGGGGTGTCAGACAGGAGGTGCAAGAGAAGCCCTCTCTCCAGCTCGATCTCCACCAGGTACGTGACACCTGGACTTGTGCCCAAGTGACTTAAACTTTAAAATAGCTGACAGAGGAATATCTTTATTTTAGGGTCTTGTTTGTCACGATAACCACAGGATAGATAAGGTCTGGTAAGAATTGGTTTTGAAACTGGTTTAAATTATGTTTTTAGTTAATATCCCGTCAGCTAAAATACTAGTTTAGACTATGTCTGAGAGTCTATATGTTTGTATAGGAATTATGTGTCATTTAATGAACATTAGGGAGAATGGTTCCCCCAGAGTGGGGTTTTTAGGCAGCAAAGTGAAAAAATGTGTCAATATTGTATGAAAAAATTGTTGTTTATTAGTAGTACCAAAGGGCATAACATGATGGTTTAAAAATGAGCTCCAGTAGGAAAATTAAAACTAAACCAAATATGCACTTGCAGACAGCAGTTTCATAGCAACATTAATAATAAAATGTTGACAGTATGAAAGATTGGCCTGACACGTTTCAACCCATATACCAAGGATCTTCTTGAGAGGATTGGTCTGCTAAGAAAAATATATATATTGTAGGTATACATGTCAAAATTATATACGCACAATGAAAGAACAATAAATACCATACAGTGCAGACATATAATATAGTTACCCAATAGTGTCTGTTCAACAAGGAGAAGACTTCCTACATGGAGATACTTTAAAAAAAATTTTCCTCTCCCCAGGTGATCCCAGAGCACCCCACAGTCCCAAAAACCTAGCCGGGGCGATAATCCAGTGATATGGCTTACGAGAAGTCACACTGAAAATGAGTGACACCAAACATCAGCTCTATAAGTGAAAATAGTATGCCATAAACAAGTGTATTCTGCACAGTGAAAAGAATAAAGAATACAGAGAAAAAAAAAAGAAATGAATGAAACTGAAGTAAAAAGTGTATATAGGGGTGAAAGATGAGCAGAAAGGATGTATGAAAATGGGACGAGTGAAGAAATAAAAAAAACAAAAAACAAAACGAAAAGTATCTGTACGTAATAATATGATTGTGAAAACAAGTGCAGACTAGAAGAAGGAAGATGACAGCAAGAGATGTGAAGGGGAGAGGGATAAGTGAAGGGGAGAAGGATGAAAGTGACAAACACAGGAAAACATGACTAGATAAGAAAAGACAGTGAAAACATCTATATTGTACACGAAAACGCACGTCAATGCAAAATAAAATAGCAAACACAGCAATGCTAACCAAAACAACAGCAAAAGAAACAACCAAAGCAGTGCGAGAAAAAAAAAAGAAAAGGAGATACAGTAAAACGAATAGAGAATACCAAAATAAGATCGTTATGACAAAACAGGAAAGAGAAAGTCAAACAGGGAAGTGAAGTGAAAAGTGTGTGTGAAAGTGATGGATGACATGAAAAATATATGAAAATGGGGCAAGTGAGGAAAACGAAAAAAATGTGTACATAGCGATGTGGTTGTAAAAACAAATGCAAACAGAAGAAAGGAAGACGACAACAAGACATGTATGGGGAGGAGGAATGAGTGAAAAAGAAAGGAAAAAGAAAGGAGTGAGAGTGACAAACACTGGAAAGCAAACTAAAAAAGGGGGGAGGCAGTGAAAACACATATATTGTGCACAAAAACGCACACCAATACAAAATACAATTTTGCCCCATTTTAATACATTTTTCATGTCATCCATCACTTTCACACACACTTTTCACTTCAGTCTCATTTCCTGTTTGACTTTCTCTTTCCTGTTTTGTCATTCCAATCTTATTTTGGTATTCTCTATTCGCAGAATACTGTGCAGAATACACTTGTTTATGGCATACTATTTTCACTTACAGAGCTAATGTTTAGTGTCACTTTGACACTCCGTTTATTTATTTATTTTGCTGATTTTTATGCACATATTGTCTGAATGACCAGAGGCCCATATATGCATGTGTATTATATTATATATATGTATATATGTGTTTATTTTTTTGCATCCTCTATTTTAAGTAATTGGATGTTGTTACCATGTGAATTTGTTGTTTGACTGCTCACGTACACTATGGGCAGGTCATCTAATTCACCCTGGATTTCTGCCATAGGTGTGACCCAAGCTCCGTCCGACCACTGTCTGTTTGTTGGGGGTAATTTTCAGTGTGACTTCTCGTAAGCCATATAGCTGGAATATCGCCCCGATTCAGTTTTTGGGACTGTGAGGTGCTCTGGGACCACCTGGGGAGATGAAAAAAGTTTTTAAAGTATCTCCATGTAGGAAGTCTTCTCCTTGTTGAACTTACACTATTGGGTAACTACCGTATATACTCGAGTATAGGTCGATCCGAATACTAATTTACCCCTAATTTACCACAAAAAACTGGGAAAACTTATTGACTCTAGCATAAGCCGGGGGTGGGAAATGCAGCAGCTACTGTAAGTGGCAAAGAGGGTCAACAATGCCCATCTGCAGCTGCATGTCTCACTGTGTCTATTGCATGCCTCCCTGTGTCCTGTGCAGATCTGCCTACCTCAATGTGTCCTGTGTATACCTCCCTGTGTCCTGTGCAGATCTGCCTACCTCACTGTGTCCTGTGTATACCTCCCTGTGTCCTGTGCAGATCTGCATACCTCACTGTGTCCTGTGTATGCCTCCCTGTGTCCTGTGCAGATCTGCCTACCTCAATGTGTCCTGTGTATACCTCCCTGTGTCCTGTGCAGATCTGCCTACCTCACTGTGTCCTGTGTATACCTCCCTGTGTCCTGTGCAGATCTGCATACCTCACTGTGTCCTGTGTATGCCTCCCTGTGTCCTGTGCAGATCTGCCTACCTCACTGTGTCATGTGTATACCTCCCTGTGTCCATTGCAGCCTACCTGTGCTAATCTTCATCCTTTGTGTCCTGTGCATGCCTCCGTGTGCCCATCTGCAGCCACCGATCAGCATGTCATAAAAACATTCCAGTATTCAAAAGCCGCGCCTCCTCTTCGTCTGTGATAGGCAGAACACTCAATTTCCCAGCAGTCAGTTTTCAGCCTATCACGGACATCCCCTCATCCTCGTCTGAGGTATGAGGATGAGGGGATGTCCGTGATAGGCTGAAAACTGACTGCTGGGAAATTGAGTGTTCTGCCTATCAGACGAGGAGGAGGCGCGGCTTTTAAATACTGGAATGGCCGCTGTATGTTTTTATGACACGCTGGCCACCGTCTGTCTACATGACATGCCTGATCAGGTAGGCAGACGGCGGTGACTCGAGTATAAGCCGAGGGGGGCACTTTCAGCCTAAAAAAAGGGCTGAAAATCTCGGCTTATACTCGAGTATATACGGTATATTACATGTCTGCACTGTATGGCATTTATTGTTCTTCCATTGTGCGTATATTATTTTGACATGTATACCTACAATATATATATTTTTCTTAGCATGAAACTCCTCTCTGCAAGTGCATATTTGGTTTAGTTTTAATTTTCCTACTGGAGATAATTTTTTAACCATCATGCGATAACTGAAAACAGGGGCTAATCTTTCAGAATAACTGGGGATGAAACAAGGCCAACTAAGATCTGTCCGTGACAGGGCCCCAAGGTTTGAGAGTTCCCTGGATGAGTGGGACAAGACTTCAAAAAGTGACCTGCCCATCCACAATAAAGGCACAATCTCTCCCTCCTCCTAAGGGTTCTCTCATCGGTAGAGGGATGCGTGAAGCCCGAGTGCATGGGTTCATCTTCAAGGACCGTCCCAGTACCAGGAGTCATGGGAGGTGAGGTAGGGACTGCAAAGTTCAAAGACAAATGTACAGGAGGCTTCCGCAAGCGCTCCTTAAAAGGAAGTCTTTCTCTGGGTCTGGAATCAATGAGGATGGCAAACGTGATCAATTTCTCCAGCTCAGTGGGTATATCTCGGTCTGGTATCTCATCCTTGATGGTAGCCGAGAGACCATGAGGATTCCTCCCAACATTTTGAGAGAGTATGTAGGCACAGGACACGCCCCATGCCACGCCGCCCAAAAAAGTTATTTAAATCCACAAGTGCATTTTTTAAAAGTAATATTTCTTATTTTGGCTTTAAAAATTGACAAATGCTGCAATTTAGAAATTGGATGAAAGGTTTAGCACTGGGAAACACTTTTTGAAAGATAAAAAGTGCATTTTATATACAACTATATAGATCAGGCCAAAATGAGGGACAAATGAGGGGGAAAGAGGGACAGACATTGCTCCGAATCAAGGACAGTCTCTCGAAATCAGGGACATTTGGGAGCTATGCCATGATAGTCTCATTGTTTCAAGCAACCTCTGCTGCCAGAGTACGGAATTTAATGGCATAATCGGCAACATTTCTCCTACTCTGTTTGATGAATATGAGGCACTTGGAAGCAGAAAAGGAGTGAACGGAAACATCAAATAACCTTTTAAAAGAAGCCACAAACTCTGGGTAACTAAAGACAACAGGTTTTTGCATCTCCCATAGAAGGTTTGCCCAGGCCAAGGCTCTCTCAGAAAGAAAGATATCACAAAACCTTTTCTTCTGTCCATGGGAAATGCCTAGGGAAGCATCTGAAAGTGTATCTCAACCTGGTTGAGAAACCCTCTGCATTGGCCTGGTTCGCCTCCAAATCTCTGGGGAAGCAGAGCAGAATCAGACATACTGTTTATAGAGGTACTACTCGAGGCGGGTGCCTGCACAGAGACTAGAGCAGCAGCAGGGACAGCCTGCAACACAGGTTGTACCAGAGCAGCCACAGTGGGAAATTACAAGTGAGCCGTGCGACTCAGGAGTGTTTGGAACGCCATGGCAAACTGATTCATGCAGTGATCCTGCTCATCCAATCTGGAAAAAAAATATAACCAACAAGTGGATTGACTGCATCTTCTGAAATCATGGCCTTCGCCTACTGTCAGAAACCATGAATCAGACTAAGACAGAAGTACAGTTAAATCACACTTGTTTAATAATAATAATAAAAAAATAAACAGAGTAAACATAATCAAAACATAGCTAGAGTACAGGAACCGGAATGGATATTCGGACAAGCCAAAATGTCAGGGAGCCAGAGATGAACGCAGGAGAACAGCAAGCAGGATCTGGAGCCAGAAGGAATGTCAGCCAGGCAAGTCTTTAACAGAAACACTGGAGAGCGTCTCTATAGATGTGACCAAGAGGAAGGCAGAGATCATCTGGGCTGGACGGCTTAAGTAGGCAGGACTGACGAGCAGGATATCATCAACAGATGAGTCACTGTGGAGAGAAAGGCGCTGGCAATAAGCCGACAGCTGATCGGCCAGCTTTGAGAAGGAAGGTCTGAGCCCAGCCCTGACTGGGTGTCACTGTTGACCGCTGCATAGTTTTCCAAACACCGGAGAACCAAATAGGAGGGAGACTGCACGGACGCACTAGTGCTGAATCACTCTGCTCCTACCGCCTGCCAGCGCTATAGAAAGTCCAGAGCGGCGCTTCAGCATTGGAGAGCCTTTGTGGAACTGTAAAGCATTTATTTGGACAAGGAGAGGGGTTTTTGTGCAGAAGGCTCTGGACTAGGAAGTTGGGGTTGGTATGGCAAAAGATGGGGGGGCAGAAAAGGCCCTGGACTGGGGGAGCAGAGGAGGCCCTGGACTGGGGGGAGCAGAGGAGGCCCTGGACTGGGGGGGTGTGGAGGTGGCCCTGGGCTGGGTGGTGCAGAGGAGACCCTGGACTGGGGGGTGCAGTAGAGGCCCCGGGCTGAGGGGGCGTGCAGAGGAGGCCCTGGTCTGGGGAGTGCAGTGGGGGCCTTGAGCTGATGGTGGGTGCGAAGGAGACACTGGGCTGGGGGTGCACCAGAGGAGGCCCAGGACTGAGGGGGTGCAGAGTAGACCCTGTGCTTGGGGGGATAGTGGGTGTGGGCTTTGGGCTGGGGGGTGGTGCAGAGAGGGGCTCCGGGCTGGGGGGGTGCAGAGGAGGCCCTGGACTGGGAGGTGCAGAGGTGGCACTGGAGTGGGGGGTGTAGAGGAGGCCCTGGACTAGAAAAGAGTTGTTGTTTCAAAGACCCTGAATTAGGAGAGCAGGCCCTGGACTAGGAGGGAAGTACACAGGAGGCCCTGGACTGGGAGGTGCAGAGGAGTCCTTGAACTAGGGAATGCAGAAGAGGCCCTGGACTAGAAGGGTAGTACACAGGAGGCCATGGACTGGGGGGGTGCAGAGGAGGCTCTGGACTTGGAGCAGAGTACACCGGAGGCAGTAGACTGGGGGAGGGGGTGTGGAGGAGGCCCTGGACTTGAAAAGTGGGGTTGGTGTGGCAAAGGATCTGGATTCAGAGGGCAGGATGCAGGGAGGCTCTGAACTTGGGGGGCTGTAGAGGAGGCCTTGGACTAGGAGGGGAGTGCAGAGAAAGCCCTGGACTGGGGGGGAGTGCAGAAGAGGCCCTTGACTAGGAAATGGTGGTTGGTGTGGCAAAGGTCACTCGATGGGGGGGGTACAAGAGAGATACTGAACTAGGTGAGGGGTGCCTGGAGGTCCCAGATTGGGAGAGGGGGTGCCTGCCTGGGCCCTGGAGGGTGAGTTCACAACACAAATATGGACATTTATCAATTATTGTATAGTAATTCCAATAACAGGAGCAGGGAGACAGGTTGAAAGATTGATTTATTGGTTGTTTGGCTGTACCTCTCCTGTGGATCACAGCAGTGCACTCCTGTGACCCTTTGTCAGCTGACAGCTTGCTGTCGGCTGACGTCACAGAGCTGGTCCAGGCTGGGGAAAGATTGCAACCTTTTGGTCGTGATCCACTCATATACCTGGACTGGCTCTGCTGCTCCTGCCCTCTCCACAGCCCAGTGTTTCAGTGATCGTGGGGGAGGGGTGGGGGGCGGGAAGAGCAGATAGCCAGAGACTAACAGCCACCATATTTCTGCTCAGGCAGCATTGAGAACTAAATGATCGGCATTGTATGATTACTTGGTTTTCAGCCTTAGAGCTGGCCGGAGGACAGTTCCACTTAAGTAGGATTAGCACAGATTAGCCTGACTGACTTTTAAGGTGACAGGATTGCAGATATCAGGCTGCACTGCAGAGAGCGGGAGAATTGTGGGAGAGACTATAAAAGTACAGCGTATCTCTCTTTGCTTCCTGGATCCCCTCATGTGGATGCCATCCCGCAGCTGTAAGATGGGGATTGCGGCCTACCAAGCAGAATACCACATTCCAACCTGGATGAGAGGGGCCTGGCTCTGTTTGCTGTTGGTCTGACATCTGTCCAGCGCCACTCTGGACACATGCCAGTCGGTGTGTGTCAAGCTTCAGATCGGGAAATCGATCTGGCGGATCCGCTGCACGAGTGCCGCTGCATGAGTTACTGTCTGGGAGGCATCTAATCGGTCTGGTCATTGGTAATTGCCCAGCCTTTACAAACCTTTCCTCGGGATTTCACTGAGACACTTTGCACAGACATCTACACCTTAGGAATCCTGTACTGAATCTACACTGAACACTGTGTATAGACACCTTTAATCTTCCTCATTATAAGAAACCTATTGATTGCTACTACACCTTACTGGATTACAGTTAATGAGCTCCTACATGCCGGTGAAGAACATCAGATCTGCAACAGCGACATTACTGTCATTACTGTTATAGGGCCCTTATACCTTTTACCTTCAAGTCAGACCTCTCATTACAGTTAACGCTTAATAGTTTGGCCTGAGGTTCCCTTTTAATATTGGTAATATCTACAAGTATTTAATAGTTGTTGAAGAAGATATTTACGGATTATCTGTCACTGTCTGTATTGATGCTGTCTTATAAATTTGTTTGAGCACTATAAAAATCACTTCAACCAAATCCTGGTTGTTTGTCCAGGATCTGACTGACCAATACTATTTAGAATTTTCTTGCAGCCTAAGTAAATTGAAGAAAATATTAATACTTGAACTGTGTCAGTGTGTCATTACTGTGGTATTTCATTAAACACATGCCAGGTGTGCCAGAGGTGCTGAGGCCATTCCTGGGGTTGAGAGGCAGAGTAACGGGCTGAACAAACTTAAGCAGCTCCATCGGGGGTATCGCTACATACATTTAGATATATACATATAATTAGATATACATAACTCCCAACTGTCCTTGATTTTGAGGGACTGTCTCTGATTTGGAGCAATGTCCCTCTGTCCCTCATTCCTTCTCATTTGTCCCTCATTTTGGTCTGATCTATATAAATGTATATAAAATGCACTTTTTATCTATCAAAAAGTGTTTTCCAGTACTTAATCTTTCATCTGATTTCTAAATTGCTGCATTTGTAAATTCCAGAAGCCAATATAAAGGAATAGTAGTGGTGAAAAAAGCACCTATGGGTTTAACCAATCTTGTTTTTTGTACAATTCTCCTTTAAACGCTTGCCGACCAGTGCATGACGATATACATTGGTACAATGGTACAGCTGCACAAATGGGTGTACCTGTATGTCCCCTTTAAGACGTTAGATTGTGAGCACACGTGCACCCCATACTCCGTGACCGTGCCCGCGATGGCGCAATGGTTTCCCGCGATCATGTCACAGAGCGGTAGAACGGGTAGATGCCTATGTAAACAAGGCATTTCCCTGTTCTGCCTAATGACATGACAAGGAGCTACTGCTCCCTGTCATCGGGAGCAGTGATTGCTGTCATGTCAGTAGTAGCCCATCCACCTCACAGTTAGAATCACTCCCTAGGACACACTTTGACCCCCTAGTGTTTAACCCCTTCCCTGCCAGTGTCATTTATATAGTAATCACTGCTTTTTTATAGCACTGTTCGCTGTATAAATGAAAATGGACACAAAACAGTGTCAAAAGTGTCTAATGTTTCCATCATAATGTTGCAGTCACGATAAAAGTCACAGATCGCTGCCATTACTAATAAAAAATTAATAATAAAAAAGCCATAAATCTATCCTCTATTTTGTAGATGCTGTAACTTTTGCGCAAATCAATCAATATACGCCTATTGCAATTTTTTTGTAGAATGTGTAGAAGAATACATATCGGCCTAAACTGAGAAAGAAATTAGTTTTTTTATATATTTTTTTGGGATATTTATTATAGCAAAAAGTAAAAAATATTTTTTTGTTTATAGCGCAAAAAATAAAAACCCAGAAGCGATCAAATATCACCACAAGAAAGCTTTATTTGTGGGGAAAAAAAGAACATCAATTTTGTTTGGGAGCAATGTCGTACGACCGCGTAATTGTCAGTTAAAGTGATGCAGTGCCATATTGCAAAAAAGTGCTAAGGTAAGGAAGTGGGTAAATGTTTCCGGGCCTGAAGTGGTTAAGGGGGCGTGACTCTCCAATGCCAGGGACGCGCTGCGCGGCCACTTATATAGGGACAAGGGGTGGTGTCACATGGCTTTATGTCACATGGGTTGGTCACATGGGTTGATGTCACATGGGGACTGTGACATCGTAAGGGGGCGGGGTCACCATGTGACACCAACCCATGTGACATAAAGCCATGTGACACCGCCCCTTGTCCCTATATAAGTGGCCGCGCAGCGCGTCCCTGGCATTGTGGCCGGAGAGAGCGTCGACTCAACATCTCCAGGAGAAGAAGGAGAAGAAGAAGAAGAAGAACGGAAGGCGGCAGCGGTGACAGAAGACCGGGCCACCGCCTGTAAAAGAGCTACAAGAAGATAGCGGAGGAGTCCGGCGAGAAGACCCCTGAAGATGGAAGACCCCCGGAGCTGTGCAATAAAGTATTTTAACTCGTGTGTTGTGTTTTTTTTTTGTACTTTTATTTTACAGGTGAATGGGTAGGGGTACATTGTACTCCATACCCATTCACATAGGGTGGGGGGCCGGTATCCGGGGGCCCCCTTATTAAAGGGGGCTCCCGGATTCCGATAAGCCCCCCGCCCCCAGACCCCGACAACCAACGGCCAGGGTTGTCGGGAAGAGGCCCTTGTCCTCATCAACATGGGGACAAGGTGCTTTGGGGTGGGGGGGCCGCGCGGCCCCCCCTTCCCCAAGGCACCCCCCATGTTGAGGGCACGTGGCCTGGTACGGCTAAGGAGGGGGGGGCACTCGCTCGCCCCCCTTTCCTGGCCGGCCGGGTAGCGTGCTCGGACAAGAGTCTGTTGTGGACTTGGGGGGGACCCCACGCCGATTTTTTCCGCGTTGGGGGTTCCCCTTTAAGTCCATACCAGGCGGCGGGGCCAGCGACGTCTCCTTCGCGGGCCCCGCCTACCTGGAGACGCGCTCGAAATGAGCGGACTTTCCTCCGCGTGTGTGGGCGAGTCCGTTCATTTCGAAAGTACAGCGGACTTAGTACGGCGGACTTAGTACGCCGTATTAGTCCGCTGAAAAAGTGCCGTGTGTGGGCAAGTAGCCCGTTCGAAAATTCAGACGGACAGTTTGGCGGACGTCCGCCAGACTAAGTACGTCGGACAGACAGCTACGTGTGTACGCGGCTTTACAAACCTTCATATCACAAACGTAGTTCTAGTCAATACAGTTCAGTTAAACCACCTTGACCCACCAACATTAATAATGACACACTGTGTCATATACGATACAGCTTTTTTTTTTTGACAATCACCAGATTATCATTTACCTTGTGTCACCCCAGTAAGAGCCTGTTTTTGATCAGCTGGTGAGGAGCTAAGCCTGGAACAACCAGCCACGCCTGCCACATTGAGTAGAATTTGCATGGTACGTTTCTGTGTTGGTATGTTAATTTTTCTCTAATCAACAGTTTGTTGACACTATCCACCCATTCCCCCCTAGTGGGCAGGATCCACAGTTGTGCTATTAACTTACGTGCCACATACAGCAACCATAGGATTGCCGCGTGGGCTAATGGAGTCAGCGTTTCCTCGTTAAGCACCCACAGCAGGCACACAATTGGATTGTGTCATATACACCTTGGATATTGCATCTATAACCTCCCTCCAATAACTGAAAAGTTTGGGGCATTTCCAAAGCATGCGAAGGAGATCACCATGATCACATTCACATTTCGGGCAGATGGGGGAATCCCTGAGTCCCCATTTGTGGAGATGCACAGGAGTCCTGTATTTTCTGTGTAGTAGGTATAAATGGGACAGTCTCTGAGATGCTGACATTGAAACCAGGGGGGCAACAGAGAGGCATAGATCCCAAGTCTCCTTATTAATGGCTCCCACATCGCTCCCACCCCTGTCTACAAGGCAACCTGGGGGAGTCCTGTAATTGGCTAAGAACGATATTATAGCACCTGGAGATCATGCCCTTTTTATTGCTTTCCATGAGAATGCTTTGTATTAGCACATGGTCAGTCTGCTGGAGCTTAGTAGTTTTTGCCTGAGTTTGTATGTATGGCATGGTGCAGCTGTAAGTATTTGAAAAAATTGGTATGTGGAATCCCAAATTCCGCCTGAATCTCCATAAATGATTTGAAAAGAGGGTCATTATATAACTGAGAGATATATCTTATACCTGCCTCTTCCCATTTTCTAAATCCTTTGAGTTTCAGTATTTCTCTGTATTGTCTATTACGCCACAGGGGTGTGTGGGTCAGAAAGCCCCTTATCCTCAGCATCTTTCTAGTAGAGTACCACAATGTGTTTAACAGCTTCACAGTGGAGGACCCGGGATCTAAATGCATATAACCCGCCTCTAACCATGCAAGAGTGCCTGGTATGTCTAAAAGTCTTCGTATAGGGTCTTCCAGATCTATCGTTCCCCAGCCCCCCAGCTGTTGTAGCTGTGTCGCTAGGTAATAAGCTCTGGGATGGGGGCCCGCCACCCCCCCTCATCTTTGTTGTATTGTAGTGTTGATAATCTGATCCTAGCCAGATGAGTTCCCTAAATTTGGAGTAAATTCTGTCAAACCATCATTGAGGGATCCAAACTTATAAATATATATAACAATTGTGGTGCCCATACCATTTTAATGAGATTGACTCTCCCGACTAATGATAAAGGTAGCTTGCACAGGGCAGTACATTTCTCACAAAATTTTGCTGAGGAGGGGGACTAGGTTGAGAGCAATATACTGGGATGGGTCTGGGGCCACTTGAATGCCCAGATAGCAAAAAGAAGTCAATATCTGTATCATTTCTGTGCAAGTCAGCAGCGGGGCAGTCAAGGCATTATTCCAATTGATGGAGAAGCCAGACAGTTCCCCAAATGCCTTAATAAGGGTCATAATGGCCCGCAGTGTATTCTGAGTGTCACCTAAATAAAGTAGGGTGTCATCAGCATATATTGACACAACATTTATACCTGTGCTCCGCTGAAACCCTATAATATTAGCATCTCCTCGTATTCTCGCCGCCAGGGGTTCCAAGGCCAGAGAAAATAGCAGGGGTGATAACTGGCACCCCTGTCTGGTGCCCCCGGAACAATGGAAAAGTCTCTGATAGCTCTCCATTTACTCTGTTCCTAGTTGAGGGTTCGGCATACAGAAGCTGGACCCATCTAATAAAGTTATCCCCTAGGCCTACATGTTTCAATACCTTCCACAGGTAAGGCCACTCGACACTGTCAAAGGCCTTAGCTGCATCCAGTGAAAAAATGGCTCTGTTGCCAGTGTTATCTACAGGGAGCTGTATATTTAGGAAAAGCCTCCTAATATTTTGAGCTGTGAATTTTGTGGATATGAACTCTGATTGGTCTCTATGTACTATTTTGCATATTACTTTTGCCAATCTGGTTGCCAACACCCGAGCCAGCAGCTTGATGTCGGCTGTAAGCAGAGAAATGGGCCTAAAGCCCCGTACACACGAGCGGACTTTTCAACATCCAAAGTTTGATGGAATGATTCCGGCAGACTATTCGATCGTGTGTGGGCTGCAACGGACTTTTGATTCGCAAAAGTCTGACAGACTTTAGAAATGGAACATGCTTCAAATTTTTCCGCCAGAACTCTGCCGGACCCAGTTCCTACCGAAAAATTCGCTCGTGTGTATGCTATTCCGACGGACTAAAACCGACGCTAGGGCAGCTATTGGCTACTGGCTATGAACTTCCTTATTCGAGTCCAGTCGTACGTCATCACGTTCGAATCCGTTGGAGTTTGGTGTGATTGTGTGTGGCCAAGTCCGCTCATTCGGAAAGTCCGTCAGAACTCTGTCAGAACTCCGGCAGAACTCCGGCAGAACTCCTTCGGAAGTCTGTCGGACATAAGTCTGGTCGTGTGTACGCGGCATAAGACAGTGTAAGACAGTGATAATTGCCTCGTTCATGGAGCCAGGCAGGGATCCTTCTTTAAACGCCTCATTATAGACCTTCAGTAGCATAGAAAGTAAAGTACCTGAGTAGCGCTTATATACTTCAGATGGGAGACCATCCATGCCAGGCGATTTATTATTTTTAGTTTATGCTACTAGCTGTAGCTAGTTCTTCCTCTGTCAATGGAGCATGAAGCATAGCAGTGTCCCCGACCGACAGGCCAGGAAGTTCGCACTTCTCTAGGAACCCATCTATTTCCGTGTCAGAGAGCCTGACCCTGGAAGTGTATAAGTCAGTGTAAAAGGCCTTAAAGACCTGTATAATATCTGAAGTCTGTGATTGGGAAGCACCTTGAGCATCACAGATGGCGGAGATAAGGGAGGAGGATCTCTGTGCACGCGCCATTACCACTAGCATGTGACCAGTTGCCTCCTACTCCTCAAAATGCGACTGTTGTAGGAAGAATCTTTTAGGCTGGGTTCACACTGGAGCGATGCGGAAACGCCGCGAATCTGCAGCGTTTTCCCGCATCGCATGCCTCCCGTCGGCAGTTCACACTGCCCTATGCGGACTGCTGGGAGTGTCAGTGAAACCTTAATGACACCCCCAGATCAGTTCGCATATTGCAGTGCGATCTGCTAACTCGGACAGGAATCGGATCGCATGGTGTGAACACCCATGCGATCCGATTCTGCTGCGGACCAAAAAAAGGGTCCTGTGCGAGTTTGCGGCAGGTGCAATGCGAATTCAGCCATACTATCTGTATGGCTGAACTCGCATTGCACAGAGATCGGATGTGATTTGCACTGCAGTGAGGTGCGAATCACATCCGGGTCTCCCAGTCGCAGCGGTGTGAACCCAGCCTTATTCTTGGCCAACTACAGTGCCAGGTGCCTAGACATGGACTGTGCCCCTAACCAGGCTCTTTTGGTATCCTCTATAGGATTGGCAATATATCTGTCCTCGGTCTCAGTAACCTTATTGCATATTACTATTTCCCATGCCTGTCTGTTTTAATATGTGTTATTGATTTTATAAATTGCCCTCTCATAAAGGCCTTTTCCACATCCAACAACACCAACCTTGGCAGTATTAACATTATCCCACATAAAAAATTGGAGCATGTCCCGTTTCGGATCTGGCTCCAGAAAAAGGGAGAGCCAGAAAGGGTTAAGCCTCCATCCTGGACTCCTAACCATGTCTGGCAATGAAACAGACGCCCAGAACGAGGAATGGTCAGAAACATGACTATCAGCATAGCCTGAGTCTGTAATAAGTTGTAGCACTGCATCATTGCCTAGAAACCATGTCTATCCTGGACAGTCCTCCCTGTGAGGCCGAGTAGCAGGAGCATTTTTTTAACTCTGGGTGTCTATAGCGCCATACATCTGTCAGTTTGAGTACTCTCTCAAAGGGCATCCCCGAGTACTCTGGCAAAGGGCGTCTTCACCCAAAGTGACGTGGGTGGGGACAGGTAATTTGTCTTAAAATGGTTCATATAATTGTTATAATCTCACACGGCCAGAAGTGGGGCCTTCAGGTACTGTGCCGTAAACCTCGCCAGACACCCGAGGACCTCGGATGAGAACGGCGGTGGTATATATATACCAGCTATTATACTGGACAAACTGTGGATCTTACATAGCAAAAATATATATCTTCCCCTTGGATCTATAATTTTTCTACTGCAATGGAACCTAGCATCCTGACGTATCAGGATGCTTATCCCCCTAGAATATACTGAATATGTAGAGTGAAATTGAACACTATACATTCAGGGGGTTTAAGCTAGGGGCCGAGTCTGGGGAGAAATGGGTCTCCTGCAAGCGCACAATACTCGCCCCCCATTGATTTAAGGTGTCTAAGAACTGGAGTACCCAAACCTCTAACATTCCATGACAGGACTTTTAAGTTAATTTTGGAGAATTACCATCAATAGCAGGATCTTAGTCACCTTCTGGCAGGCCACATTGATATAGTGACCAACAGTATTACAAAGAGAGTATATAGCAAATTGAATACCAACATTACCAGGAACATAGGTGGTGTTCCAGACAGAGTCCACATTCGAGGAATCCAGGGATTGAAGTACTGGTGGGTCAAAGTAGAAGCATATTATGTTATAACAAACCATGAATCTACAAGTGAGTAGTAAATGTGAAACAATTTGTTGAGCCAATTGGGCTCCCAGCCAAATAGGCTGCGTATTAGTCAGTCCCCATACGTCTGCTATGGGGGGGGGGGGGGGCAGTGGAAACTCCCATTAAACAAAAGGGTTAGCTGGAAAAGGGGTTTCACTTCTGCAATGTGTGTGGGACACCCCACGATGTAGGCAGTTCTAATGTTCTCCATCGTCCACCTTGGCCATAGGTAAAAGTAAATTATCAAAGCAACAGTTGGTGAGATAAAGGGAGAGGATCAAATGGTCAAAACCGCGGACCAGCAACAATGGAGGGGAACAAAGGGGGGAAGCCTTCAAACAGCATGAGAGTCAGCTTTCAGGTTGGAGCATTGCGTTGCAATTTAGCAGCTTTGAGTGCTCTGTCCACCCAATCCAGCCATTGCACTTCAGAGGTAGGGCGGTCAAAGAAGTGGGTTTCTCCCAGCGCAACTACCCGTAGTCAGGCAGGGTATAGCATAGCATATGGCAGGTTGAGGTCTCTCAATCTTTTCTTTACATCTGTGAATTTTGTGTGTTGCTTTTGCAGCTAAGCCGAGAAGTCTGGGAATAAAGATATCTTGGCGTTATCTATGACCCTTGCTCCACTCATGGTCCTGGCTTTAGAGAAGATGGCATCCCTGTCCTCAAAGTTAAGTAGTTTGAAGATGGTCTTTGGAAGCCTTTGCTGGTCTTTGGAAGCCTTTCCTCCAAAGAGGAGTCTCTGTGCTGCCTCCCCGTATTTGTCCTTGGACGAGCGCTGAGGTAAGGCGCCATCTTGGCCAAGGTCATCAGGGAGGCCTTGGTTCTCCTTATTTCATTTTGCCATGCTCCTGTGGAAACGGAGGAGTGGTGAAATGGATCGCGGGTACCGCGAGACCGGTGCTGTTCGTCTGTGAACCGTAGAGACCCAGGATTAAGGCTCGGATTCTCGGCGGAGAGGAAGACAAGCATGACCATCTACATTCGCAGATTAGCCACCCCCCCATGGATATATATTTGCACACCCAAACACATACATATGCACACTAAGTTTCATACATACGCTCAAATACATACACTCACACACACAACATGCTATCAGAAAAAAACATACATAATTAGCCTGGTAACCAGTGGCCAGCTTCCCTCCATCCCCTCTGCCCTTCTGTTCTCTCACTTTCTGGCAATGCAGCTCCTTCCTCTTCCAGCCCACATACCATTACAGTTGCTTTCTGCCAGATCAATCTACCTAAGCAAACAGCCTTGAGAGAGTCCCAGCAGCCAGAACTACAATCAAAGTATCACAAACAACAACCTGGATCCTCTGTATTCAGGGATTTTTTTCAACAGGAACACGGGGGAATGCAGCAGCACCTCAAACACTGAATGTATTTTATGGCAAGGTGTACTGGAGGGTCTATTGATGCTGGCTGTTGGGGGATCTATTGTCGCTAATGGGGTTATATTTTTTGTGGGAGTTCTTGTGTTGCTGGGTAGGTCTATTGTTGTTGGCTGGGGGTCCTATGTTGCTGGGGGGGTCAATTGTTGCTGGTAGGGATCTACCGTTGAGGGAGAGGTCTACCGTTTCTGGCTGCTGGAGGGTCTTTTTAAGCTGGCCGCTGGAAGATCTGTTGTTGCAGGGGTGGTATTTTGTTGTGGGAGACCATTGTTGCTGGGGGGGGGGGGGGGCTGTAGTTGTGTGGTAAATCTGATGTTGCTGTGATTGTGTCTGTTGTTGCTAGGGGGGGTCTATTGTGGCTGGGGTGGGGTCTACCAGATTCCATACAAATTACTAAGTAGCACAAAATTATACTTGGTTCTGTATTCTCTAAAAGGGGCAGTACTGGGTGGTGGGTAGGGGTATAACGGATCAAAAAACTCACGGATCGGATTGTTCCTCGGATCAGAGTCACAGATCGGATCATTTTTCGGATCAGCAAATAGTAATTGAATTTGCAAAAACCTGTGAAAATTCCACCACCATATAGTCCCCACTGTAATATCCACAATCTCCCCACTGTAATATACATCTCCCCCACTGTAATATTCACGTCATCTCCCCCACTGTAATATTGGCTGAGTATGGCTGGGTATGGCTGAGCATGGCTGGGTATCGCAGAGTGTGGCTGGGTATTACCAATTATTGCAGAGTATGGCCAGGTATGGCAGTATGGCTGGGTATGGCAGAGTATTGGCAGAGTATTGGCAGAGTATTGACTGGGTATGGCAGAGTGTTGGCAGGGTATGGCAGAGTATTGGCAGGGTATGGCAGAGTATGGCAGGGTATGCCAGCAGAGTATTGGCAGGGTATTGTAGACTATTGGCAGGGTATGGCAGAATATTGGCAGAGTATTGGCAGGGTATGACAGAGTATTGGCAGGGTATTGCAGAGAATTGGCAGGGTATTGCAGAGTATTGGCAGGGTATGGCAGAGTATTGGCAGAGTATGGAGGGATGACTGTGACTGCAATTGTCACACAGCAGCGCTGTGGGCACTACAGATCCAGCCCACAACGCTGCTGCCATCCAATCTCTCCCCTCCACTGTACAGATCAGTACACAGGGGGGAGAGAGGGACCGGCATCATTATGACGCCGGTTTGTTTACAAGTGATCGCTCCGACATTTGACGAAGCGATCACATTGTAAATGGGCGAAGGGTGCACCAAGATGGCCACCGCTCAGGAGCTAGGCCGAAGCCATGGCCTTTCCTAACGCCGTGGCCGCGGAGCGCCCTGCGCGGATCGTGGCGTGTACCGATCCAAACAGGGTGACCCGTTCAGATCACGGATCGGTGATGATTCGTTGCACCCCTAATGGTGGTTAGGGGGTGGAGCCAAGAGACAGTGCTCAGAGGTGGGTAGGGGGCAGAGAAGAAGGGTTTTGGGGGTGCTTCAGCATACCCAAGCACCCCCCAGCACAACCCCTACATCAGTAGGCTGGTTCTGAGGAGAGAAACCACCATTCCTCTACCAAGAATGCCATCTTCACGCAGAGACATAATGCAGAGAAAAACATAGTAAGTCAGTAATGGGGAAAAGATCAGCTGCAGAAAGACCAGAGGCATTACTGTTGAATACTCTTTTGCTCTCTGTTTTTTTTTTTTTTGTTAACACAGTCTCTAGTACAAGCTCTTTTTAATTCTTCGGGCTTGATTTATTAAGTTGTATGCGTGACCCTTATAATATAATATATTATACTATATAATGCCTAATGGATTTTAATTCCTGCACACTTATTAATTTGTAGGACAGAATCAATTAGAATGAAACATCCCGCAGGAATGCAAACTTGTCACATATAAAAAGAAACCAGTGCTTAGCGAAATATAGAGGCTGCCTTCATTTGTCTCTCCTGAAAATTCTAGTTGTCATGCTTATATAATAGATTCAAAACTCTCCTTAACCTAAAAACTTGTTTCTACACTTTTGTAACACACGGATGCCCATGAGGTTCCTTGCTGGTATCTACTCCTCAGCTTCCTTCAGGTGCTTGCCTTTGGATGTCTTGATTGGGTGGTACAAGATGACATCACTTCTGCACACTGTGCAGAACTGTAATGTACATTTTACAGATAACTTCAAACAGGCAGGTAGGTTTATTTTATTGCAGAAGCGACATTGCATGTCTCTTCTGCAAAAAAGAGCCTGCCTGCTCATAGTTTTTCATTTCAGACTTTAGTTCCGCTTTAAATGCTTGCTCTCTTCTCTGATAATTCTGCTCCTATTCTGTCTAGGCATGCTGTGCTATATGGTTGTTCTGCTTTTTTATTCATGCCTGCTGTCCTTCCCTCCGATGATCATTTTCCTGCACTTCCTATAGTTTTATCCATGTACAGGTTTTTCCTCTCTGATCATTCTGCTTCACCCAGGGCCGCTGATAAGGCGGTACAGCACTCCTGTACAGGGCCCAGGCCCCATCAGTTCAAAAGGGAGGCCCGGGAAGGAGTAACGGCTGTACTGCCTTATTGCCACCTCTTGTGGCTCCCCTTGCAGCTCTACCAGCTTCTCCTCATTTTTCTTCCTCCGGCCGGCACTGCAGGGGGATTGGTATCTTTGTCCCCACCCCCACTGCTGTCCATGACTTACTGTGTTCCCCCCTCCCCTGCAGAAATGGCAGCTTCCCTCATCTCCTCTCACGTAACCAGCTGCTGAGGGCACACAGGGGAATGTTTCAGAATGAAGAGCTGGGGGGGGGGGGGGGTGGTCAAATATGTGCTATTTATCAGCCCTTCTTTTCCTGAATGAACAGAGTAAGTGATTGGCACCGACTACTCACTGTGTCCATTCATCACTGAAGCATGGTAAATTGTATTTGCAATAAATTGTAAATTGTGTTTACTGTTTCAGTTTGTGAATGAACATGGAGCCTCAGAGCACTTTTATTTACTGTCCAGTGTAGCTCAGGCTGCAGAGAAAGAGACTGGGGAATCTTTGTCATCAGTCCCTTCCTCTGTTTCAAATGTGTGACCCCTGATATTACACCAAATGCCCCCTAACAAGGCTGTTAAAAAATGTAAAATAAAAAAAAGGGGGGACCCTGTCAGGTAGGCTGTACGGAGGCCCTGTGAATTCTAACAGCAGCCCTTGCTTCACCTATGTGTGGCAGGTGACGTCGCGGCAATCCGCAATGTGTGGCAGGTGGCGTCGTGGCAAGTGACAATACATAATGTGTGGCAGGTGACGTGGCAAGTGACAATCTGCAACGTGGGGCAGGTGACGTTGTGGGAAGTGACAGTCCGCAAAGTGTGGCAGGTGACATTGTGGCAAGTGACAATCCGCATTTGGTGGCAGGTGACGCAGCAAGTGACAATCTGCATCTAAAGGCAGTTGACATTGGCAAGTGACACGCTCAGGGCTCCCACTGATTCTGCATTATGCTGAGTTGAACTATTTAATTTTATATAACAATGTAATAATATAAATAATGAACTTCAATCATTCTTTTTTGCTATACAGCAATGCATTGCTTTAACTGACAATTGCGCGATTGTGCGATGTTGTACCCAAGCAAAATGTAGGTCATTTTTTTCCCTCAAATAGAGCTTTCTTTTGGTGGTGTTTGATCACTTCTGTGGTTTTTCTTTTTTGCACTAAAAAAGAGCGACAACTTTGAAAAAAAAAAATATTTTTTACTTTTTGCTATAATAAATATCCAGAAAAAAAAATTCTTCATAAGTTCAGGCCAATATGTATTCTTCTACATATTTTTTGGTTAAAAAAATGCAATTAGCGTACAGTGGTGTGAAAAAGTGTTTGCCCCCTTCCTCATTTCCCGTTCCTTTGCATGTTTGTCACACTTAAGTGTTTCGGAACATCAAACCAATTTAAACAATAGTCAAGGACAACACAAGTAAACACAAAATGCAATTTGTAAATGAAGGTGTTTATTATTAAAGGTGAAAAAAATACAAACCATCATGGCCCTGTGTGAAAAAGTGATTGCCCCCTAAACCTAATAACTGGTTGGGCCACCCTTAGCAGCAACAACTGCAACCAAGCGTTTGCGATAACGTGCAATGAGGCTTTTACAGCGTCCTGGAGGAATTTTGGCCCACTCATCTTTGCAGAATTGTCCTAATTCAGTTACATTAGAGGGTTTTCGAGCATGAACGGCCTTTTTAAGGTCATACCACAACATCTCAATAGGATTCAGGTCAGGACTTTGGCTAGGCCACTCCAAAGTCTTCATTTTGTTTTTCTTCAGCCATTCGGTGGTGGACTTGCTGGTGTGTTTAGGATCATTGTCCTGCTGCAGAACCCAAGTTCGTTTCAGCTTGAGTACACGAACAGATGGTCGGACATTCTCCTTCAGGATCTCTTGGTAGACAGCAGAATTCATAGTTCCTTTTATCACGGCAAGTCTTCCAGGTCCTGAAGCAGCAAAACAGCCCCAGACCATCACACTACCACCACCATATTTTACTGTTGGTATAATGTTCTTTTTATGAAATGCAGTGTTCCTTCTACGCCAGATATACTTGGACACACACCTTCCAAACAGTTCTACTTTTGTCTCATCGGTCCACAGAATGTTGTCCCAAAAGTCTTGGGGATCATCAAGATGTGTTGTGGAGAAATTGAGACGACCTTTGATGTTCTTTTTGCTCAGCAGTGGTTTTCTCCTTGGAACTCTGCCATGCAGGCCATTTTTGCCCAGTCTTTTCCTGATGGTGGAGGCATAAACGCTGACCTTAACTGAGGCAAGTGAGGCCTGCAGTTCCTTGGACGTTGTTGTGGGGTCTTTTGTGACCTCTTGGATGAGTCGTCACTGCGCTCTTGGGGTAATTTTGGGCGGCCGGCCACTCCTGGGAAGGTTCACCACTGTTCCATGTCTTCGCCATTTGTGGATAATGGCTCTCACTGTGGTTCGCTGGATTCCCAAAGCTTTGGAAATGGCTTTATAACCCTTTCCAGACTGATAGATCTCAATTACTTTCTTTCTCAATTGTTCCTGAATTTCTTTGGGTCTCGGCATGATGTGTAGCTTTTAAGGATCTTCTGGTGGACCTTACTGTGTCAAGCAGCTCCTATTTAAGTGATGCCTTGATTGTGAACAGGTGTGGCAATAATCAGGCCTGGGTGTGGCTAGAGAAATTGAACTCAGGTGTGGACAACCACAGTTATAGTATGTTTTAACAAGGGGGGCAATCACTTTTTCACACAGGGCCACGATGGTTTGGATTTTTTTTCACCTTTAATAATAAACACCTTCATTTACAAATTGCATTTTTTGTTTACTTGTGTTGTCCTTGACTATTGTTTAAATTGGTTTGATGTTCCGAAACACTTAAGTGTGACAAACATGCAAAGGAACAGGAAATGAGGAAGGGGGCAAACACTTTTTCACACCACTGTACATACATTGATTATTTTGTGTAAAGGTTATAGCGTCTACAAAATAGGGAATAGATTTATGGCATGTTTATTATTATTATTTTTTTTTTACTAGTAATGGCAGTGATCTGCGAGTTTTAGCTGGAATGTGACATTTCAGTGGACAGATCGGACACTTTTGACACTTTTGTGGGACCATTGACATTTATACAGTGATCTGTGCTATAAAAATGCACTTATTACTGTGCAAATGTCACTGGCAGGGAAGGGGTTAAATGTGTTCCCTGGGAAGTGTTTCTAACTGGGGGGGGGGGGTGGGACTGACTGGAGGAGGAGAGAGATCTCTGTTCCTAATCCCTAGGAACAGTAGATCTGTCTCTCCTTGCCTCTCAGAATGGGGATCTGTCTGTTTGCATTGACAGATCCCCATTCTGGCTCTCTGTGGAGCGATCTCGGGTGGCCGGCGGACATGCACAGGTCCTTTTATACTCCTATATACATGTATAGAGCCATGACAGGTCCTCTTTATACTCCTGCATACATGTATAGAGCCATGACAGGTCCTCTTTATACTCCTATATACACGTATAGTGCCATGACAGGTCCTCTTTATACTTCTATGCATGTAAACAACCATGACAGGTCCTCTTCATTCTCCTATATACATGTGCCATGACAGGTCCTCTTTATACTTCTTTGCAAGTAAACAACCAACACAGGTCCTCTTTATTCTCCTATATACATGTATAGTGCCATGACAGGTGTTCTTTATACTCTTACATATGGGTGTAGTGTCATGACAAGTCCCCTTTAAGGGAATCTCTGTCAACCTTATGGTCTTCATAAGTTTAGGCTAAAAAAAAAATGCAATTAGCGTACATTGATTCATTTGTGCAAAAGTTATAGCTTCTACAAAATAGGGAATAGATTTATGGCATGTTTATTATATATATATTATTTTTTTTTTTTACTAGTAATGGCAGCGATCTGCAAGTTTTAGTGGGACTGTGACATTGCGGTGGACAAATCGGACACTTTTGACACATCTTTGGGGCCATTGACGTTTATACAGTAATCTGTATAAACTGTATAAAAAATGTACTGATTACTGTGTAAATGTCACTGGCAGGGAAGGGGTTAAATGTGTTCCCTGGGAAGTGACAGGTCCTCTTCATTCTCCTATATACATGTATAGTGCCATGACAGGTCTTCTTTATACCCTTATATACATATATATATATATATATATATATATATATATATATATATATATATATACAGTGGTGTGAAAAAGTGTTTGCCCCCTTCCTCATTTCCTGTTCCTTTGCATGTTTGTCACACTTAAGTGTTTCGGAACATCAAACCAATTTAAACAATAGTCAAGGACAACACAAGTAAACACAAAATGCAATTTGTAAATGAAGGTGTTTATTATTAAAGGTGAAAAAAAATCCAAACCATCATGGCCCTGTGTGAAAAAGTGATTGCCCCCCTTGTTAAAACATACTATAACTAACTGTGGTTGTCCACACCTGAGTTCAATTTCTCTAGCCACACCCAGGCCTGATTATTGTCACACCTGTTCACAATCAAGGCATCACTTAAATAGGAGCTGCTTGACACAGTAAGGTCCACCAGAAGATCCTTAAAAGCTACACATCATGCCGAGACCCAAAGAAATTCAGGAACAATTGAGAAAGAAAGTAATTGAGATCTATCAGTCTGGAAAGGGTTATAAAGCCATTTCCAAAGCTTTGGGAATCCAGCGAACCACAGTGAGAGCCATTATCCACAAATGGCGAAGACATGGAACAGTGGTGAACCTTCCCAGGAGTGGCCGGCCGCCCAAAATTACCCCAAGAGCGCAGCGGCGACTCATCCAAGAGGTCACAAAAGACCCCACAACAACGTCCAAGGAACTGCAGGCCTCACTTGCCTCAGTTAAGGTCAGCGTTCATGCCTCCACCATCAGGAAAAGACTGGGCAAAAATAGCCTGCATGGCAGAGTTCCAAGGAGAAAACCACTGCTGAGCAAAAAGAACATCAAAGCTCGTCTCAATTTCTCCACAACACATCTTGATGATCCCCAAGACTTTTGGGACAACATTCTGTGGACCGATGAGACAAAAGTGGAACTCTTTGGAAGGTGTGTGTCCAAGTATATCTGGCGTAGAAGGAACACTGCATTTCATAAAAAGAACATTATACCAACAGTAAAATATGGTGGTGGTAGTGTGATGGTCTGGGGCTGTTTTGCTGCTTCAGGACCTGGAAGACTTGCCGTGATAAAAGGAACTATGAATTCTGCTGTCTACCAAGAGATCCTGAAGGAGAATGTCCGACCATCTGTTCGTGTACTCAAGCTGAAACGAACTTGGGTTCTGCAGCAGGACAATGATCCTAAACACACCAGCAAGTCCACCACCGAATGGCTGAAGAAAAACAAAATGAAGACTTTGGAGTTCCCTAGCCAAAGTCCTGACCTGAATCCTATTGAGATGTTGTGGTATGACCTTAAAAAGGCCGTTCATGCTCGAAAACCCTCTAATGTAACTGAATTAGGACAATTCTGCAAAGATGAGTGGGCCAAAATTCCTCCAGGACGCTGTAAAAGCCTCATTGCACGTTATCGCAAACGCTTGGTTGCAGTTGTTGCTGCTAAGGGTGGCCCAACCAGTTATTAGGTTTAGGGGGCAATCACTTTTTCACACAGGGCCATGATGGTTTGGATTTTTTTTCACCTTTAATAATAAACACCTTCATTTACAAATTGCATTTTGTGTTTACTTGTGTTGTCCTTGACTATTGTTTAAATTGGTTTGATGTTCCGAAACACTTAAGTGTGACAAACATGCAAAGAAACAGGAAATGAGCAAGGGGGCAAACACTTTTTCACACCACTGTATATATATATGTATACTGTCATGACCAGTCCCTTTTAGTTATCATAATATAAAATAATGAATGTAGGGGCCTTTTGGTGGGCGTGTTTTTTTTTGGGGGGTGGGGGGCAGCATTTCATTCTTGGTCCCAGGCAGCACAATGTCTTGGGTCGGCACTGCAACTATTGATATTGTGCAACCATTCTTCTTCAATTCTTTGCATTCATACCCTCCGTTAATATATTATCTCCTCCTTCTCCATTCTGCTTATATCAGTTAAATGACAAAGAAGTCTACAAAATTAACCATATTTTTAAAGTGATTAATTAAACACCAAGAAAAGGATACAAAACAGAGAATGTACTCCCTCCCAAAATGAAATTTATGAACAGGGACAAATTAACTTGTTTTTATAGATAGAGAGCTAATATTGAACCTTAATGATGATTATTAAAAATGGTTATATATTTATATAATTAATTTCCAACATAATTACTGCTAGGATGTTAAAATGACTGTAAAGCTTTGTTTATTAAAAAAATAAAAATAAATAAACAAACTTGTCATACTTAAATCCACTGTGCGGCTCGTTTTGCACAGAGCGGCTCCTCACCACATCAGATAACCCCCTAGGAGAAGCACTCTCCCGGGGGTTTACCTTATGGGCATGCTCCCGAGTCGAGCATTCGGGGGTCACTGCCAGGTGTTTTTGTACCTTAATGCATTGCATGAAATAAGGTGAAAAAACACATGGGTTTAGAACCCCGTTAATTAGGGTTGACCTTTTTTTTTTAACTAAAGTAATTGTTTATATAACTTGTAGGGTTTTAGTAATTAAAGCAGAGTTCCACCCAAAAATTTAACTTCCGCTTTAAGTGCAGGTGACCCCCTGACATGCCACATTTGGCATGTCATTTTTTTGGGGGGAGGGGAGCAAATACCCTCTTTTTAGAGGTATCCAGCTCCCACTTCCTCCCAGGGCTTCACGGCACCGGAAGGAAGATCACCTCTCCCCCCTCACTCCCTGCAATCTTCTGGGACACGTCACAGGTCCCAGAAGATTGCCCGGCCATTTACAGCATGCAGCGTGGCTCGCGCATTCGCAGTGGGTGCTCAGCTGTGAAGCCACAGCTGGGCACCCACAGTAAGAATGCCAGCACCATGGAGAGGAGGGGGAGAGGAGTTGGGCTTTGTACGCCACAACGCTGGACCGTGAGACTTTTTGTAGCTGCTGACTTTTAATTTTTTTTTCGGCGGATCTCCGCTTTAACTGTTTTTTCAGTGCATTCTAATAGCTACTCAAATATATAACTAATTTGCTAAATACATTTTTAGAGATCTCTGGCATAGCAAAAATTACATACTGACTTGAGGCAATCTCCCGGTGTAATGTTGGGTCCACCGTGTAAATGACTTATAATGGCATGGGGTGGGACCACCCGCTTACATCATCCGGAGGCCCCACCTCCTTATGATGTCACCACCTGGGGCATGATGGGAGGATGATGTCACAAGGAGGCGAGGCCTCTGGATGATGTCAGCAGGTGGCTCTGCCCAGTGCCAATATAATGCCCCGTACACACGAGAGGGATTAAGTCTGACAGACTTCCGACGGAGTTCTAGCGGAGTTCCGCCGGAGTTCTGGCGGACTTTTCGACCGAACGGACTTGACCACACACCATCACACCAAACTCCGACGGAGTCGAACGTGATGACGTACGACTGGATTCGACGTAGGAAGTTCATAGACAGTAGCCAATAGCTGCCCTAGCGTCGGTTTTAGTCCGTCGGAGTAGCACACACACGAGCGAATTTTTCGAAGGGGACCGGGTCCGGCGGAGTTCCGTCGGGAAAATTTGAAGCATGCTTCATTTCTAAAGTCCGTCAGACTTTTGCGAAGCTAAAGTCCGTTGCAGCCCACACACGAGCGGATAGTCCGCCGGACTCAGTCCGTCGGAGTTTGGATGTCGAAAAGTCCGCTCGTGTGTACGGGGCATAAGTCATTGCACACAGCGGACCAAGCATTACACCAGGAGATTGTGTAGAGTCAACATCGGAAGAGCAGAGGGAGAAGACAGTGGAGAAGACCCGTCAAAAGAGCGACAAGACAGTGGATAGAGAAGATCTGGCAGAGAGGAGAAGAACCAGAGAGGGAGAAGGACCGGAGAAGGGAGAAGAGCCGGAGAGGGGAGAAGAAATCCGAAGAGACGCCAGAGCTGCCTTAATAAAATACTTTAAAAACCTGTGTACTGTGTTTGTTTTTTACACTTTTTTTTAGGTGAATGGGTATGGGTACAATTTACCCCATACTCATTTACATAGGGTGGGGGACAAAGATCTGGGGGCCCCCTTGTTAAAGGTGGCTTCCATATTCCGATTATCCCCCGCCCGCAGACCCCGACAACCACCAGCCAGGGTTATTGGGAAGAGTCCCTTGTCCTCATCAACATGGGGACAAGGTGCTTTGGTGTGGGGGGCACAGGGTCCCCCTGCCCCAAATCACCCACCCCCCATGTTGAGGGCATGTGGCCTGGTATGGTCCAGGAGGGGGCACTCGCTCATCCCCGCCATATCGTGACCTGCCGGGCTGCATGCTCGGATAAGGGTTTGGTATGGATTTTGGGGGAACCCCACACCATTTTTTTGGGCACGGAGGTTTCCCTTAAAATCCATACCAGGCGGGTCTGGTATTATCGGAGGGGAGAACCCCACGTCAATTATTTTTTCATCATCCTCAGCAAACAAGTGGCACGTAAGTCAGATCATCATGATCCGACTTTTGGTGCGACTTCTATTCAAATACCTGTAAATGGGCTCCTATAGGGAACCATTAATTTTGAATAGAGGCAAAAATGCCTGACGAGGCTTAACGCTCTGTTTACAGCGTTAACCCACTTTTAACAGTCTTTACCGGCGTCTGGCATTTTCAGGACTGCTCTTGAACGCGATTTTAGGGTGTTCAGACAACAGCCCATAAACCCCCCTGCTGATAAACGTCCAAAAACTTCCATGTGTGCATAGACACATAGGATAACATAGTGAGAAGTTTATGGGCTGTTAAAAAAAAATGCCCAAACTCCCAAAAACGGCCATATGAGCTTCAGTGTGCATGGAGCCTAAGGCCTCATGCACACTGGACGTTATAATAACGCTATGAAAATGGCAGTAGCTTTGGAGTGAGTTTTTCAACGTTCTTCAGCGTTTTTTAATGTTTATCAAAATTTTTAACAAACAATTGATAACAGCCTATGTGTGCAAAAAATTTGAGAGCAGGATCTCCAATTTTCTGACAAAAAAATACAACTTTTTCTGATCTTTTGTAGAGAATTACGATCGGACAAAGTGCCACGCATGCTCAGATCAAATTACGAAACCAAAGCTATTGGCTACTAGCCTCAACGTAGTCCTGTCGAAACAAACAAACGTCATCATGTTTCGAACAATCTGATTTTCCGACAACTTTGTCTGACCATGTGTATGCAACAATAGTTTAGGACTAAATCCGTCGGAAAAAATCTGACAGATTTTGTGGTCGTAATGTACGGCCGTGTGTACGGGGCATAAGTATAACAATATAGAAAATATATACCTTTGTCAGTATTTTAAAGTGGTAATAAATGCAAAAGCAAACATTTATTATATTGCAGCTTACCAATCATTAGATGCATCTGATGAACCAGCCAGTACGTCTATTGTTTTTCAAAAGAACAAGCTCTCCTGCAAATTTATCGGTTTACAAGGGTGAGACAAACCATTTACCACTGACAGGGGTAGTTATAATCATCAGATTTTATTTATTCATGTAAAGCCTTTATCCCAAAAAGGAAAAAAAGCTCTAAGTGCTTATAAAGTGTGCACTGGAGTTTTACTCCATATTGTTAGTGTATTTGAATCTCCTAGTACATCTAATGCCCCGTACACACGAGCGGACTTTTCGACATCCAAACTCCGACGGACTGAGTCCGGCGGACTATCCGCTCGTGTGTGGGCTGCAACGGACTTTAGCTTCGCAAAAGTCTGACGGACTTTAGAAATGAAGCATGCTTCAAATTTTCCCGACGGAACTCCGCCGGACCCGGTCCCCTTCGAAAAATTCGCTCGTGTGTGTGCTACTCCGACGGACTAAAACCGACGCTAGGGCAGCTATTGGCTACTGTCTATGAACTTCCTACGTCGAATCCAGTCGTACGTCATCACGTTCGACTCCGTCGGAGTTTGGTGTGATGGTGTGTGGTCAAGTCCGTTCGGTCGAAAAGTCCGCCAGAACTCCGGCGGAACTCCGCTAGAACTCCGTCGGAAGTCTGTCAGACTTAATCCCTCTCGTGTGTACGGGGCATTACACTCCTTTCCTCCCAGACTGACAATGCTGCTGTCCAAAGGTACCCCTTGTGCTCAATCATCCATAGTAGGGGTACTCTAAAGCAGGAGGTGTGTTGCTGGACAGATCACCAGATAAAAACAGAGGGAAAAAAAACTAAAAAAAGAAAACTAATGAGGCCACCATGCCTAATGATGGGTAAGCTGCAATATATTACATTTTTGGTTTTGGGTTTAACACCGCTTTAAAAAAAAAGGTGTCAAGTTCAGTAATTTGCCATTGCAGATTACTCATCATCAAGCAGTTCAATTTTAAAAGGTAAAAATGATATATTTGCTGTAGTTAATTCACTTATAGGTGTACAACATCTATTTCCTATTTTTAGATTTCATGTTTATTATTATTATTATTATTCATTAATATTATTTGAATTTATGTATTTTTTAGTATACAGATCACATATTTAGTTTGTTTGTGTTTTAGGAAAAAACAGGTAGCGCTGATTCTTTCACTTTATTAATAAAAACTATTTAGCGACTGCTACACCGGAGTCTGCTTTACAACACTGTGTACCTACCTAATATGTGACAAATTCGCTTTAAGTGCAATTTTCTTGTGCTACTTAGATCACCCTATAAGCAATGAATGTTATATCCATTATATATACTGAATACTATACATCCTATGTACAATGATTACTGTATACATTATATGCACTTAAAATGTAACATGAACATGTAATCTTCTCTTATTCATCCTGAATCAGAAGCGGTTCCACTTGTGTTTCCTTTTTCCTGCTTTTTATTTAGATAAATTCTATCTGCTTGTGGTTAGCTATGGTATAACTAAGTTGTCTTCTATTCTAGTAATACACTTTTATAGATCACTCTATTCACATAATTGCTTAGTATTGATTTTTACTTATCTGGCATAGCGTGTGTAGTACACAGAATATCTGTTTTGAACAAATCACATACACAAAGTATATCTAAACTCAAGGACAAAAATATAATATTTAGCAGCTTACCAGTCTATAGATGTAGTGGCTGCATTCATTTGATTTCTTCTGTCTTTTTTCCCTTATTTTTCCCTGGTGAACCTGCCAGGCAGTAACACACTTCCTGTAGTGGGGTGGCAAAGCTTTACTGTATCTATGGAGGAGAAGACATCCCTCCCCTCCGCCTCCCCATCTCCATAACACTAGGAGAGGTGTTCTGTAGAGTCCATGGAGTCTGCCCATTTTTATTTATTTTTTAATGTTTTCTGGGGGTTCTTTTTTGTCTGAGTGTAGATCTATGTTTCTCCCAAGCTTTTTTGTAGCCGTTTACTGTTGACTGTCTCACTACCTCGGCATACATGCCAACAGTCCCGATTTTCCCAGGACTTTCATAGTATTTAGACCCTTGTCCTGTTTGTGCATTGCCCTAGGAAAAATCAAGAGGAATTGGCATTCTCCCTGGGAATCGGCAGAGCCGCCACTAGAGGTCCGAGGCCAGCATTGGCGATGGTCTCCGCCACCAATTTACAGAAGACCAGCTCTTGTGGAGCCTCCTGGTCACTTGCCAAGGGGAACAAACAAGAGGCAGAGCCGGCCCATTGGCTACCAATAGAAATGGATCTGCCGCCAACCCCCTGCCCCCGGGCTGCTGCCGGTCTGTGATGTGTTGTGGGAAAGGGCAGGGGGCAGGGGGTTGGCGGCAGCACCATTTCCATTGGCAGCCACCAGGCCAGGTCTGCCTCTGTTTTTTTCCTCTCTGCGAGTGACCTATTACATGAGAGATGGTCTGTAATGGCGGCGGAAACTCCGCTGGGGACACCTGATGTAAGGAGGGACTCCACTGGGGGCACCTGATGTAAGGGGGACTCCACTTGGGACCCCTGATGTAAGGAGGGATTCTGCTGGGGGCATCCGATGTAAGAAGAGACTCTGCTGGGAACACCTGATGTAAGGAGAGACTCCGCTGGGGGAACCTGATGTAAGAAGAGACTCCGCTGGGCACACCTGATGTAAGTAGTAACTCTGCTGGGGGCACCTGATATAAGGAGGGACTCTATGGGGGACACCTGATGTAAGGAGGGACTCTCCTGGGGACACCTGTTTTAAGGACTGTCTTTTCTGTGGACACCTGATGTAAGGAGGGACTCTGCTGAGAATGCCTGGTGTAAGAAGGGACTCTACTGGGGACACATACTGTAAGGAGGGACTCCGCTGGGGACACCTGATGTAAGCAGGGACTCCGCTGGCAGAAACTTGATGTAAGAAGGGATTCCACTGGGGACACCTGATGGCATCTGGTGGCAAGTGACAGTGGCAAGTGACACGCTCAGGGCTCCCACTGATTCTGCATTATGGTGAGTTGAACTATTTCATTTTATATTACAATGTAATCATAGAAATAATATGCTTCAATCCAGGGGTCAAGTCCTGGGAAAAAAAGTGTGGGAACTCCCACCCAAGATCCATTCCCCCACCAAAAAAAAAAAAAAAAAAAAAAGGTACGCTCATATGCATATATACTTCACAGAAAATACAGTACAACATTTATTGTAAAGTGCCAGTTTACAAAAACAAAATAACGTGTCAAACAAAACAATCAACACAATGGGTGATAATCTTTCCCTCGCAGGGAATTTCTACCACAAATACACCCTGTTCCAAATTCTGTTACACAGCCCATTAGAAAATATCCCACAAACAGGAATAAGTATTGGCAGAATATTGAAGAGTATTGGCAGGGTATGTATTGAAGAGTATTGGCAGAGTATTGCAGAGTATTGGCAGGGTATGTATTGGCAGAGTATTGCAGAGCATCGGCAGGGTATTGCAGAGTATTGGCACAGTATTGCAGAGTATTGATAGGTTATTGCAGAGTATTGGCAGGGTATTGCAAAGTATTGGCAGGGTATTGCAACTATTGGCAGGGTATTGCAGAGTATTGGCAGGGTATTGCAGAGTATTGGCAGGGTATGTATTGGCAGGGTATTGCAGAGTATTGATAGGGTATTGCAGAGTATTGGCAGGGTATTGCAGAGTATTGGCAGGGTATGTATTGCAGAGTATTGGCAGGGTATTGCAGAGTATTGATAGGGTATTTATTGCAGAGTATTGGCAGGGTATTGCAGAGTATTGATAGGGTATGTATTGCAGAGTATTGGCAGGGTATGGCAGAGTATTGATAGGGTATTGCAGAGTATTGGCAGGGTATTGCAGAGTATTGGCAGGGTATGTATTGCAGAGCATTGGCGGGGTAGTGCAGAGTATTGGCAGGGTATTGCAGAGTATTGACAGGGTATTGCAGAGTATTGGCAGGGTATTGCAGAGTATTGATACTGATAGGGTATTGCAGAGTATTGGCAGGGTATCGCAGAGTATTGGCAGGGTATTGCAGAGTATTGGCAGGGTATTGCAGAGTATTGGCAGGGTATTGCAGAGTATTGATAGGGTATTGCAGAGTATTGATAGGGTATTGCAGAGTATTCGCAGAGTATTGCAGAGTATTCGCAGAGTATTGCAGAGTATTGATACTGATAGGGTATTGCAGAGTATTGATGAGTATTGGCAGGGTATTGCAGAGTATTGATGAGTATTGGCAGGGTATTGCAGAGTATTGATAGGGTATTGCAGAGTATTGGCAGGGTATTGCAGAGTATTGATAGGGTATTGCAGAGTATTGGCAGGGTATTGCAGAGTATTGATAGGGTATTGCAGGGTATTGCAGAGTATTGATAGGGTATTGCAGAGTATTGATAGGGTATTGCAGAGTATTGCAGAGTATTGATAGGGAATGGCGTTCCCGCTGGGAACGGCGTTCCCGCTGGGGGAATAGTAAGGGAACGCCGTTCCCATGCATTCCCGCAGGACTCGAGCCCTGCGGCCAATGTGATACAAACCTGTACTTAGTAGGAAAAGTAGACATGTGTGCTTAAAAGCAGGAATCTGTTGAGGAATAAGGTCGTTTGATAAAATGCACCTCCCCACACAAAGCATTCTGTTCATCTTTCAGCATTTGTATTTTCCTATTAATTTCCCCTCATTCCACCAATCCCGGATAAATAATGACTGACCCTGATTTAAAGGAACAGAGTTCACTTTCTCAGAATGAGGTAAAACAAAGTGAAAATTCACTTTGCTAAGCATACCCAATAATGTGCAACGAAATTTAAAAAAATTGTTTTTTTTTCTGGTGTGTTCGCAAATAGCACGTGCAGAGCCTGCCAGGAAGTCGGCACTGCACAGCGCTCGCTGATCACAGGCAGTGAGACATTGTCCTGATGCGTGGCTGCAGAGATCGGGAAATGTCTCACTGCCTGTGATTAGCAATGCATAAGTGGAGCAGACACAGACCTATTATCTGGCCACTCTGCTCAGCTCAGCAGGGGATCCACTGCTGAGAAAAAACGGATCCAGCAGTGTGAAAGGGGCCTTTCTGAACTGGAAGACGGAGGATAGTGTCTGCTACTATGAGCTGTGAAAAACCTTGGCAGCATAAGTTGCCCATTCATTTTTTTTTTGCACCCCCCCCCCCCCTTTCCTGACTGGAAGCACCCATTGTGGCTACCTACCCAATTAGGAGTTAAAGTAGAATTTTGTTTTTTTGCCACCTGTGTCCCATTGGGGAAATTTTTCTTCTCTTCCTGTTCAGTAGCCACAACAGGAAATGAGAGGAAATCACTCAAAAGTAAAAAGATTTCCCCTTTCTTCTGTTCTGGTGACCACTCCAAAAATGCTGGGTTTTCTTTCACTTTTTCAACAATGGTAAAAAGGAAAAACAGAGGAGGTAAATCTCCCTGACATGGTCAAAGACAGCAATAAAAACCTGACAGGTGTTTTCATCCTTCACCACTCGTAAAAAGTTTTTCCATCAGTTCCAATTTTATGTTTACCATCCCCACACTTCCGGTTAGGTTGATCTACTGCTGTGCTGCAGCTCAACAAATACCCAATACTTCTGAATACGTGGGAGGATATGACAATGCTTTCCCAAGTGAGGCTGTAAATCAATCATTAGGCCTAAGCATTGGTGTGTAGGGAAAGCTGAAATATACCCTGGAATTTTTTGAGGGCTGCAGCAGAGACATTTGTGGCAGGTAAGCATTCATTTCTAGCAGCAAATCCGTTACTTTGTCTAGTTCTGGCAAAGAACAAGTTTTCATTCTCTGAGCTGCGTCTGATAATTACCACGGTACACCACTGAAAGCCTTCATCAGCGTGTTGTCAGGATTAGCTCCATAGTCCTACCACTTAAGGTGAATGGGCACTTTTTCAACCGTGTGACAGGGCCAGAGAGCTTACCATGGAAAAGCATGTGCGTGAGAAATGCTCTGCTGAGGTGCGCACGTATTATCTTTTACGGCGTGCCCACGTGCACGGCCGAAGTCATGTGACTGGTTGCTAGATGCGGAGCGGCCCCTGCCTAGCAACCAGTCACTCGGCGGCTGAGGAGCGGCGGCGAACTACGCGCTGCATAGCCTCAGCCCTCAGGCAGCTAATGGGAACGGCGTTCCCGCTGTGGGAATAGTACGGGAACGCCGTTCCCATGCGTTCCCGCAGGACTCGAGCCCTGCTTCAATCATTCTGACACCATACCAACCATGGTACCGGGATGATTGAAGCGCTAACACCAGGTGTTTGGAGTATCTTTATCTGCTGATTGTTAAACTTTTTGGAATACACATATTTCTATTGTGATGTAGGATCTGGGCCTGCTCCTCCCTCCATCCCTCTTTCTTTCCTTCCTTCTCTCTACTACCCTACCTCTCTCTTTCTTTCTTTCCTTCTCTCTCTCTCTCTCTCTCTTCCTCTCTCTTTCACTCTTTCTTTCTCCCTCCATCCCTTGTTCATCTCAGACTCTAACCACACCCCTGTTAAGTCACGCCCCATTTAAGCCATGCCCATCCCCTCTGGGGAGTTGCCACCAACGGTCATGGTTATGCAATATCCCCAGAGGTCAGTTTATCAGGCTTAGGCAGAATTGCTCCCGAAATGAGGACTTTATGTCCCAATCCCAGGTTCTGGTGACCAGGTTTTAACAAAAGGGGTATGAGCAATCTACCCTTGATGGTGAAGTAGAGCGGGTGAGAGACATGCAGAGAGAGGTTCTTGTTGCTGATAAGATCAAGGAGGACAATACCAATGTTGCAAATTTCAAAATGATATTGAACTATAATGTCCAACACAAACAATTTGAAAATATTGTTCGTAAAAACTAGTCCATCTTGAAACAAGATAAGGTACGTGGTCCCCATTTACCACAATGGCCATCATTTATATATAAAAAGGCACCGTCCCTACGGGATCAGCTGGCCCCTAGTGTTGTTGATCCCCCTACAGAATCAGATAATCGTCTGTTTTCCTTCCTCTCTGGGTTCTATGCCTGCGGTAAATGTACCGCGTGTAAGCATTCGAAGTGCAAAATTAAAAAACTTAAAAACTTTGTATCCTCAGCAACAAATAAAGAATATAAGATTGAGCAACTGATCACATGTGCTGCGATTGGTGTTGTTTACATGCTCGAATGTGAGTGTGGCCTACAATATATTGGTAGGACATCTAGGCCCCTCCATGTGAGATTAGGCGAGCATGTAAACAACTTCAAGAAGGGGCTTAAAACTCACAATGTCTCCAGACATTTCAAACTAGTCCACGACCAAAACCCTAGGGGTTTGAAGTTCTGGGGAATTGAGAAAGTTGTGAAACATTGGAGAGGCGGCAATTTCATACGCCAGCTTAGTCGGAGAGAGTCTCATTGGAAACATGAAACAAAAGTTCTTGTACCAACAGGCTTGAATGTGGAGTTTGATGTTAATTGTTTTATTTCAGATCGTTAAAATTAAAGTTTTTTATTATATTTCTTTGTATTTTTATTTATTTATATATATTTGTTGATATTGTGGCAGCACGCAGGTAAAATCACCTGGTTGTATTCAGGATGGGAAATATGTGTGTCCTAGATTCAGGCTTTATGCAGACTTTTACAATTAGAGGGGAAGAGTTAATGAGCCCAGCTGTAGTAAGTGGGCTCATTAAGGCCTCTACAAAAAACCCCAGCATGCATAGGGAGATGCTCCATCCTGGAACCAGTTTTGTGTGTATAGACTGGGGAGTCTGAGATCTGTTCTGTGCGGTGAGTTAACGCCTGTGTGGCAAACCCCTACAATAGAGACAGGGACTGGGGCAGCACAAGGCTGCACCCAGTTGTTAGACAGGGAGTCTACGTGTGTAGTTAGAGGTCAAGCTGACCAGGATTTATTTTCTTGTTTTATTTTGTTTGGCTGTTATATGTATCACTGCATGTAGCCTAAATAAACCGGATCTTTTGTTTTTTGCACCTACACCGCTGTCTGCTGTGCCTGACTTTGTGTTGTGAACCCATCCAGGGGGTCACACACACCCGCTACCGAGCGAACCCCCTCACAGTTGGTGGAGAATTTTGGCAGTTTTTTTTTTTTTTTGTTGTTGTTAAGGCCAGCATGGAGGAGATACTGAGACAGCTGGCTCTAGCAAATGCAAACCAGCAGCAAACAAATGCAGCTTTACAAAAGAGCCTTGCAGCTCAACAACAAGCCCAGCAGCAGGCAAATGCAAATCAGCAGCAGACAAATGCAACTTTGCAGCAGAGTTTGGAAGCCCAGCAGCAGGCAAATGCAAATCAGCAGCAGACAAATGCAACTTTGCAGCAGAGTTTGGAAACTCAGCAACAAGCCCAGCAGCGATCTGAAGCCCGCTTCATAGACCTGTTGCAGAAGCAAGAGCAGAAGTTTCAACAGCAAATAGAGACATTGATACAGCAACGTCCGCAGACCAATGAAGCAAGTGGGTACAATAATACCGCAACCTTTGGTGTGAGCCGTTTACTGACAAAAATGACTGGAGAGGATGATCCGGAGGTGTTTTTGACCACATTTGAAAGGACTGCTGAAAGGGAAAAGTGGCCTAAGGAGCAATGGGCTGGACTGGTGGCCCCTCTGTTAACTGGGGAATCGCAGAAAGCTTATTATGACCTAGAGCCTGACCAAGCAAAAGACTATGTGGTGCTAAAAGCAGAAATATTGGCACGGCTGGGTGTCACCCTGGCAGTCCGGGCTCAGCGTGTGCATAACTGGACTTTTCAGGTTGGAAAACCTCCCAGGTCTCAAATGTATGATCTCATTCACCTGAGCAGGAAGTGGCTGCAGCCAGAGATTTTGACCGCACCAAACATTGTGGAACGTGTGGTTATGGATCGTTTCCTGAGAGCTCTTCCTACTGCCATCCAAAAATGGGTAAGCCATGGAGACCCAGAAAATGCAGATAAACTTGTGGATCTGGTTGAGAGGTACTTGGCTACAGAGAACTTGACCACCTCTTCCAGGGACTCACGGACTTTCCCCCCTAAGACCAGATCATCCCCAGTGGCGGGTAAGATGACTCTAAGGGGTGAGGGTGGAGAGAGTGAGAGGGTGGGAGTTCTACCTAAGGTCTGGCGGGAGCAGCCCAGGAAGCCCATGCTGCAAGAGGCAGCGAAAAAAATTATTTGCTACCGCTGCCGGCAAGAGGGACATATTGCAGCCAATTGCCCAGTTGTGGATGAGCCTATGCAATGTGACTTTATAAGGGAGAGACGTCAGTCGCTGTTTGCGACAGTTGCATGCACTGCCATTCGGGGACCTGAGAAACATTTATGTAAAATGTGTATTAATGGTAGACATGTTGATGTGTTGCTAGATTCAGGTAGCCTGGTAACATTGATAAAAGCTGAATTAGTTACTACAGAGGTCTCTGGGAAGAACAGGGTGGCTGTTATTTGTGTGCATGGGGACACCCGAGAGTATCCTGTAACTTCAGTGTTTTTTGAGACCCCCAAAGGTAACCTCTCTCATCAGGTGGGGTTAGTGTCTCAGTTACCACATGATGCTATTGTGGGAAGGGATTTTCCAAAATTCTGGGAACTCTGGGATTGTCCTGAGGCCCCCATTGGTGCCCCTATAAACCAGGAAGATGACCAGAAACTGGGGAGGAGCCAACATCCTCAGATGAAAACATGCCATCTGTGGAGTTTTCGGATCTTGAGGTTCACAGGGAAAATTTTGCCACAGAACAGTTAAAAGACCCCACCCTAATAAAGGCACGGGAAAATGTGGTGAAAATAGATGGCGAGTTAGTGAACCCAGATAAGACTTGCCCTTATCCTTACTTCACTATGGAAAGGGACCTTCTATATCGAGTGGCTCAAAGGGCAGAAGAAACCATTGAGCAACTTGTAGTGCCCAAACCTTACAGGAAGTTGGTGTTAGAATTGGCTCATGGACACATTCTGGGAGGTCATCTGGGGATAGAGAAAACCAGAGAGAGGGTATTGCAGAGATTCTATTGGCCTGGGGTCATGAAGGAAATAGAAAAGTATTGTTCCTCCTGCCCTGTGTGTCAGAAGTCGGCACCTATGCCACATTTCCGTAACCCACTGGTACCTCTTCCTATCATTGAGGTCCCCTTTGAGAGGATCGCAATGGATTTGGTAGGTCCGATAATGAAGTCTGCTAGGGGGCATCAGTACATTTTGGTTATATTGGACTATGCCACCCATTATCCGGAAGCAATTCCTCTCCGAAATACCTCGGCCAAAACCATAGCCAAAGAGCTATCCCTCATTTTTAGCCGCGTGGGTATTTGTAAGGAACTGCTTACGGACCAAGGTACACCCTTTATGTCCCGGGCTATGAAAGAATTATGCAAGTTGTACAAAGTGAAGCAATTGCGTACATCTGTGTATCACCCCCAAACAGATGGGTTGGTTGAAAGATTCAACAAAACCCTAAAACAAATGTTAAAGAAGGTGGTGGATAGAGATGGAAAGAATTGGGATTGTCTAATACCCTATCTGATGTTTGCCATTAGGGAGGTACCCCAATCCTCTACGGGTTTCTCACCCTTCGAGTTGCTCTATGGGAGACACCCAAGAGGGCTGCTGGATATCGCCAAGGAAACTTGGGAAAATGAGAGTTCTCCTCACAGGAGTGTGATTGAGCATGTCGCCCTGATGCAAGATAGAATTGCACAGGTAATGCCAATTGTAAAGGAACATTTAACCCAAGCGCAGTTAGCACAGCAGAGAGTGTACAACCGTGGGGCCAAGACACGTACTTTTTCCCCGGGGGATAGGGTCTTGGTGCTAGTCCCTACGGTTGAAAGCAAATTTCTGGCCAAATGGCAAGGTCCATATGAAGTAATTGAAAAAATTAGTGAGGTGAACTACAGGGTTAGACAGCCAGGAAGGCGAAAGCCGGAGCAGATCTATCACGTCAATCTGCTGAAAGCCTGGAGGGATAGGGAATCCCTAGTCGCAGAGACTTTGTCACAAGTACAGCCTGATTGCTTAGTTCCTGAGGTTGGAATAGCAGACACCTTATCGAAACCCCAACAACAGGAGGTTAAAGAGTTTGTACTTCGTAACAAAGAGATTTTCTCTGAGCTTCCGGGACAAACATCTGGCGTAGAGCATGACATTATCACCCCGCCAGGAGAAAGGGTAAAACTAAAACCTTATAGAATACCAGAGGCCCGACGGGAGGCAATACGTGGGGAGGTTCAAAGGATGCTGGAATTGGGTGTGATAGAGGAGTCCCAGAGTGACTGGTCCAGTCCTATTGTACTAGTGCCCAAACCTGATGGGAGCTGGCGGTTTTGTAACGATTTTAGACAATTAAATAAAGTTACAAAATTTGACACCTACCCCATGCCACGTATAGATGAGTTGATTGACCGGCTGGGAACAGCCCGATATATGACAACTCTTGATCTCACCAAAGGGTATTGGCAAATTCCCCTGGCCGAGTCGGCCAAGGAGAAAACTGCGTTTGTAACCCCAGATGGGGCATTCCAATATAAGAGAATGCCGTTTGGGTTACAGAATGCACCGGCAACATTCCAGCGGAAAATGGATAAGATTCTGAGGCCCCATCAGAAATATGCTGCAGCTTACCTGGATGATGTGATTATCCATAGCACAGACTGGGTCTCACATTTGCCAAAAGTACAAGCAGTCCTAGACTCTATCCGGGAAGCTGGGTTTACGGCCAATCCAAAGAAGTGTACCATTGGACAGGAGGAGGCCAAATATCTTGGGTACACTATTGGGAGGGGGGTGATAAAACCCCAAGTCAATAAAGTCGAGGCCATACAGAGTTGGCCACGTCCCAACAGCAAGAAACAGGTACGAGCCTTTCTGGGAATCGCTGGCTATTATCGACGATTCATTCCCCATTTTGCTTCTCAGGCTGTGCCCCTCATCAACCTGACAAAAGGGAAAGAGTCGGTTATGGTTAAATGGTCCCCAGAGGCTGAGGAAGCATTTCAGTCCTTAAAAACAGCCTTATGTAGCCAGCCAGTGTTGTACTCACCAGACTTCTCTAAGGACTTTGTTGTACAAACTGATGCATCAGACGTTGGGTTAGGAGCAGTGTTATCCCAGGTCTGGAACGGGGAAGAGCACCCAGTCATTTACCTCAGCAGGAAGTTAAAGTCCCATGAGGTAAATTACTCCACGATTGAGAAGGAATGTTTAGCAGTGAAGTGGGCTCTAGATTCCCTTCGGTACTATCTGCTAGGTAGGCACTTTGACCTGGTGACTGATCACGCTCCTTTAAAGTGGATGGCTCAAAACAAGGAGACCAATAGAAGGGTAAATAGGTGGTTCCTGGCCCTACAGGAATTTAACTTTACAGTTAAGCATCGCCCTGGTGTTAAAATGGGGAATGTGGATGCTTTGTCTCGGATACATGCGTGTCTGGCTGCTTGTGTTACAACCCCAAGGTTGAAACAAGAGGGGGGGGGTATGTGGCAGCACGCAGGTAAAATCACCTGGTTGTATTCAGGATGGGAAATATGTGTGTCCTAGATTCAGGCTTTATGCAGACTTTTACAATTAGAGGGGAAGAGTTAATGAGCCCAGCTGTAGTAAGTGGGCTCATTAAGGCCTCTACAAAAAACCCCAGCATGCATAGGGAGATGCTCCATCCTGGAACCAGTTTTGTGTGTATAGACTGGGGAGTCTGAGATCTGTTCTGTGCGGTGAGTTAACGCCTGTGTGGCAAACCCCTACAATAGAGACAGGGACTGGGGCAGCACAAGGCTGCACCCAGTTGTTAGACAGGGAGTCTACGTGTGTAGTTAGAGGTCAAGCTGACCAGGATTTATTTTCTTATTTTATTTTGTTTGGCTGTTATATGTATCACTGCATGTAGCCTAAATAAACCGAATCTTTTGTTTTTTGCACCTACACCGCTGTCTGCTGTGCCTGACTTTGTGTTGTGAACCCATCCAGGGGGTCACACACACCCGCTACCGAGCGAACCCCCTCACAATATATAATACTTCCTGTATGTATTAAATTAATATGTACTTGAGGATGAACGGAGACGTGGGTGGTCACATATAATCTTTTTCTTATGATCCTTTTTTCTTACGATCCTTCTTATATTTTACGATTATGTAGTAATTAGGCATGTTGCCTTTTTTATAATTTTAGAATGAATTTTATAAGTATTTTTTCTAATATAGAGTTATATCGTAATGGCCACTTACACATGCTGGTAAGTTTGCTGGCTAATAAGTTAGAAAAAGTAATATCTATGTAGACAACAGTGTTGGTACTGTGGGCAGTGATGTTGCTGTCTGGTGTTGCGGCGATGCCACTGTTTACATATCATAGGTATGTTGTCACGCAGAGTGCCAGTCCTTCCGGGTTCCGAACGGTTTATTGGCAAGCCGTTTTGTTTACTAGGCTGCTAATGGTAAGCCGGAAGTTCAGTTAGTTTTGTTTACCAGGTTGCTAGGGCTTTGGACGCCTTTAATTTACGGAGCCATAGCAGTGTATATATAGCGGGTGTTCTACGTCACTCCGTCACCGCTGATGAAGTCCCGCCCCCTGGGACATAACGCGCACGGAATCACATGACCACGTGACGTCACCCGCATCTTCCGTTCATACTCATGGCTATTACAATCGTTTTTTACTGTTGATCCTTCGCACTGGGGAACAGTGTATTAACATGTAAGTGCAATAGTCATTAATAAATTTGTATTTATCTTATTATACGGAGAGCACTATTTTGTACCCTTATTGCCATTTCATGTCCGCTCGTTTGGAAACTGGTGGAGCCTACTTCTGGATATATGTGATCTACACTGGCCAGAATTATATCTCTAGCGCTATAGAGGTGAAAGTGGAATACCATATTTTCCCCGTATTAAGGGACTGCTTGTTTGACCCTATTCATACTGAGGGGTCCATCAGATGAGGTGAGCTGCTAGTACTCTCGATTGGTGGAGGAGATCACTTGGGTGAAGAGAATGTCTCACACCGTGCTTGTTCATTAATAAGATCATCTTGTATGGACACTTGTTTGTGTTTTTATGGACTTTCTTTTCTTGCAATACATTATGTTTTTTTTTTGTTTAAATGTTTTTGCGCTGCACTGCTTTGTATTTATTAGGTCAGACGAGTAGGATCAGGAATAGCTGGGTGACTATGAAAAGAGATGAGAGCTGGCAATTAGCTGACAGCTGAGCAGCCAGCCCAGAGAAGGAAGGGCTAAGCCAGCCCTGACATCCCTATACATTTTTTTACAATGTTGGCAACTATGCATCTGCTGGAAGTTTCTTCCAACATCAACTACCCTTTCAGTAAAATAATACTTTCTAAGATTAGTTTTAATCTAACCAGCAGTTAGTTGAGGTCATGTGCCCGTGTTCTGGATTTTGCGTTCATATTGAAAAACCTGCCCTCCTGAACCTTATTTACCCCCCTTGATGTATTTGAAGGTTTCAGTCATGTCTCCCCTTTCCCTTCTTTCCTCCAGACTGTACATATTACTTCTGAAGTCGCTCTTGACATGTTTTATCCCCAAGACCTTTCACCATTTTTGTTACCCGTCTCTGGACTCGTTGTTTCTTATCAATATCTTTCTGTAACTGATGTCTCCAGAACTGGACACAGTATTCTAAACGAGGTCTCACTAAAGATCTATATAGGGAAATAAGGACCTCCTTCTTCCTGCTGGTGATCCCTCTTTTGATCAATGTAGCTGATAACTATGAGCGATTGCAGGGGTCACAATTACAACCCTGCCCCTAGCTCCAGGGGGCCCCTGCAGCCTCCCTGTCATATTATCATATCCCCCACAAAATCCAGCTCCGATCTGCCCTAGGGCCCCACAGCCACGCTCCAGTACTGGGCTCTTACTTTGCCTTCCACAGTTCACACCCTTCTGTTCCCATTGGCTGGGGAGAAGCTGTGAGCCCTTTTCTTAATGGAGAGGAGCATGAGGTGAGAACAGCCCAGGATGGGAAAGTGTCTGTGCTGTGTGATGGCAACATGGAATGGTAACCGAGCTCAGCGAGGCAAGAGGAGGAGAGTGCCTTCCTGTAGTCATGATGGGACCGATGTCACTGGTAGGGATGAGCTTCATGTTCGAGTCAAACATACGTTCGGCTCGAACATCGGCTGTTCGCCCATTCGGCGAATACCGAACGTTATGGGCCGTTCGCGCCAAATTCGTGTGCCGCGCACGGCCCACTATGCACTGCGCCATCGCAGTGCATTGTTGGCTCATGATTGGCCAAGCATGCACTGTGACCCCGCATGCTTGGCCAATCACAGCATCGGCAGCGAGGAGAGCCATGATTGGCCACAGGCAGGATGCCTGTGGCCAATTATAGCTCAGGCTGTGTAGTACACGCCCCACACTATATAAGGCCGCCAGCGCGGTGGCCTTGTGTAGTGTGTTGGCGTCTGTAGGAGTTAGTGGGTATTCTGTGTACCTTCAACACAGTATACACCGTTCGTTATCGGCCGATTTTGTGTTCTTGCTCTTCTGTAGTGGTTGTAGGAGATTGTGCATGTTGTCTGCGTGCCCTGACCGCAGTATAAACCATTATATCCACCTATATAGCTAGCTATATTGCTCTTTTTTAGTAGAGCTTGCGGTCAGTTGTAGGAGATTGTGCGTGCTGTCTGCGTGCCCTGACCGCAGTATACACCGTTATATCCACCTATATAGCTAGCTATATTGCTCTTTTTTAATAGAGCTTGTAGTCAGTTGTAGGAGATTGTGTGTGCTGTCTGCGTGCCCTGACCGCAGGATACACCACTATATCCACCTATATAGCTAGCTATCTTGCTCTTTTTTAATAGAGCTTGCAGTCAGTTGTAGGAGATTGTGCGTGCTGTCTGCGTGCCCTGACTGCAGTATACACCGTTATATCCACCTACATAGCTAGCTATCTTGCTCTTTTTAAATAGAGCTTGCAGTCAGTTGTAGGAGATTGTGCGTGCTGTCTGCATGTCCTGACCGCAATATACACCATTATATCCACCTATATAGCTAGCTATATTGCTCTTTTTTAATAGAGCTTGCAGTCAGTTGTAGGAGATTGTGTGTGCTGTCTGCGTGCCACCAGTGCCAGCAGCCCAATTTTTCAGCCCCTGTTTAACAGGGGCATGTAATTACAATTCTTGGTATAATAGTTCACAGGAGGGCCCGTTCCTGTGCCCACCCAGAGTAACTGTGAGGACTTATAGTGTTGTGGCACCAGCACCACAACCACCAAAGGTCAATTTTTCTACCACTGTTCAACAATGGCATGTAATTACAATTCTTGATATAATCGTTCAAAGCAGGGCGCTCCAGCGCCCACCAAGAGTCACTTTGAGGGCTTACAATGTCGTGGCAACACCAACACCTTGTTCCGCCATTTCTGCAGAGCATATAGGGCAGGCCCCTACTTTCAAACATCCAACTTACAAACGTCTCCTACTTGCAAACGGAAGGAGACAACAGGAAGTGAGATGAAAAAAGACGGACGGCAAAACAAATTATACAGGGGTGATAACCCTTCCCTATGTTTTCCAAAAAGCTTAAAAATTGATTTTTTGACTGGAGCTACACTTTAAAAATGTACCAGTTCAAAATTACACACAGATTCTACTTAACACAACAAATCTACACAGTCCCTGTCTTGTTTGCACCGCCTGTATACTGCTGTTCTGAGTATATGGGGCCTGGGGGCCCCACGTCTTTCCTTTTTTTAATATGGGTACGGGGTTCCCCTTAATATCCATACAAGACCCAAAGGGGCTGGTAATGGGCAGGGGGGGCTACCCATGCCATTTTTCTCAATGATTTTCATCCATATTGCCGGAACCAGATATTACATTAAAAACGCAAGCAGTTTGAAATGATTTTTTTCCGTTAAATGTAATTTTGTGCAGGGACTGTTCTAAACACGGGAAACACGTGGCACTTCACAGGCATACTATAGACACCCCCCCCCGGCACAATATTTAAAGGAATATTTCACTTTTTTTTTTACTTTAATCGTCATTAAAATCAGTGCTCCTGACAAAATGGCCATTTTTAAAAACATTTTAGGCATTGACCCATGTCCCCTGGGGCAGGAGCCAGGTCCCCAAACCCTTTTTAGGACAGTATCTTGCATATTAGCCATTAAAATTAGCACTTTTTATTTCAAATGTTCGAGTCCCATAGACTTCAATGGGGTTCTAACATTCGTACAAATTTGGGGTCCGTTCGAAAGTTCTGGTGCGAACCGAACCAGGGGTGTTCGGCTCATCCCTAGTCACTGGTGAGATATGGCACTGCTCAGTGTGTCCTAGTCACCAGCAGGGATTCTCTTAACCCCCCACCCGAGGTTGTCTACTTACTCCACTTCCGTGACAACTGGGGAAAAGACACACACCTGTGGGAGGTCACCTTCCCCCAACACCTGCCAACACTGACAGAGAAACCTAAGGGCTGCAGGCTCCAGATTTTGTGTCACATGGCTTTGCCCTCCCAGATCTAAGTTGCGCCCCCTCCCCCCGACCACTCCCTCCATCCTGCATGTTATGCCCAGCTGCTGAGCTCCTTTCCCATTACAGCACTCTATACTGTTCCTCCTCCGCAGGGCTGAAATCACATTCCTTTACAACACAGCCAGTTAGCCATGCTCTGCACAGGGTGCATCTGACTACTGCAACTACACTGCCGTTCTGACCAGAGAATTTCACAGGTCAGAATGGAAACATAAAAGCCAGATACACCTTGTGAAGACTGACAGACTGTGTGTAAAGGACTGTGATTTCAGCCCTGTGTAATGTGGGGGAGCTGTATACAGTGCTGGGATGGGAAAGGAGCTCTGCCAAGTGACCTACCAGTGGTTTCTGACCTCTGATTCTCCAGCACTGATACCTGTCCTCTGATTCTCCATCGGTAACACCTGTTCTCTGATTCTCCAGCGCTAATCCCTCTCCTCTGATTCTCCAGCGGTAATCCCTGTCCTCTGATTCTCCAGTGGTAATCCCTGTCCTCTGATTCTCCAGCGGTAATCCCTGCCCTCTGATTCTCCAGCAGTAATACCTGTTCTCTGATTCTCCAGCGCTAATCCCTGTCCTCTGATTCTCCAGCAGTGATCCCTGTTCTCTGATTCTCCAGCACTAATCCCTGTCCTCTGATTCTCCAGCAGTGATCCCTGTCCTCTGATTCTCCATCGGTAATACCTGTTCTCTGATTCTTCAGCGCTAATCCCTCTCCTCTGATTCTCCAGCGGTAATCCCTGTCCTCTGATTCTCCAGCGGTAATCCCTGTCCTCTGATTCTCCAGCGGTAATCCCTGCCCTCTGATTCTCCAGCAGTAATACCTGTTCTCTGATTCTCCAGCGCTAATCCCTGTCCTCTGATTCTCCAGCAGTGATCCCTGTTCTCTGATTCTCCAGCGCTAATCCCTGTCCTCTGATTCTCCAGCAGTGATCCCTGTCCTCTGATTCTCCAGCGGTAATCCCTGTCCTCTGATTCTCCAGTGGTAATCCCTGTCCTCTGATTCTCCAGTGGTTATCTCTGTCCTCTGATTCTCCAATGGTAATACCTGTTCTCTGATTCTCCAGCGGTAATCCCTGTCCTCTGATTCTCCAGCAGTGATCCCTGCCTCTGATTCTCCAGCGGTAATCCCTGTCTTCTGATTCTCCAGCGGTAATCCCTATCCTCTGATTCTTCAGCGATAATCCCTGTCCTCTGATGTAAGGAGGAACTCTGGGAACTCTAAACTCTTAAGCCACTCTGAGTGTTTTGGTGTGCAGTGGATGCATGGCCGCTGATAGGCCAGTACAACTGGCCCTGCGGTACCGGGCCTGACCAGCAAAGTTAATTTTTATGTATAAAAAAAAAAAGTTTCTCCTCCACCAATACACTGCCAATACCCTGCAATACTTACCCTGCCAATACTCTGCAATAAATACCCTGCCAATACTCTGCAATACATACCCTGCCAATACTCTGCAATAAATACCCTGCCAATACTCTTCAATACTTACCCTGCCAATACTCTGCAATACTTACCCTGCCAATACTCTGCAATAAATACCCTGCCAATACTCTGCAATACATACCCTGCCAATACTCTGCAATACATACCCTGCCAATACTCTTCAATACATACCCTGCCTATATTCTGCAATAAATACCCTGCTAATACTAATACTCTGCAATACTTACCCTGCCAATACTCTGCAATAAATACCCTGCCAATACCCTGCAATACTTACCCTGCCAATACTCTGCAATAAATACCCTGCCAATACTCTGCAATACATACCCTGCCAATACTCTCCAAAATACCATTTTATTTATTCATTAATGGTTTGTATTACATATAGATATTAAAGAGGTCTGTTCTCATCTGAAAACAGTATTTCTTTTGTATAATCAAACCTATAACTGGCTGGAGAAAAACAAATATCACTTGTAGACAAACCTACACTTTGTTTCAAGGCGGGGTCTGGGGAGGGGCAATGGGTGGGGCCAGGGGTGGGGCTGGATGAGGGACTAGGGGCGGGCCAGGGTGGAGCTGAAGGAGGCCCTTGTATCAGCGGCCCTGAGTGGATGTATCTACACGCATGTTGGAAGTAGTGGGGGGGCCAGGTCAACTTTTGCATTGGGACCCACAAGCTTCAAGCTACGCTTCTGCTGATAACAGTGCAACAGAGGTAGAAAAAGTTTTCTGGTAAGTTTGGCAGATATTTTTGGAAATAACTGAACAGATTTAACAAATTTCTTTCAACTGTATATTTAACATCACAAAGAAGCAAATAAGAGTATAGAAGCTAAGCACTGTTTTTTATGTATTTAAAATGAACCTACATCACACAATCACCCTCCCATCACTCCACTTCCAGTCTCTTCTCCCTTTAGGAACAAAATAGCATGTGACCCAGCCCCCTTCCTCCCACATTGCAGTGTTGATGCTTGGTGGTTGACCCATTATTCTCAAACAGTGGCAGGCAGAGAGTTGTGATTTGGATTTAACACATGGCTTCCATTATTCGCTCCCATCAGCTGAACTAAGCAGAGAGGAAGCAAAGGGAGGCTATATATGTGCTTATTGGAAGGGCAGTTCAGTTAATCAGTTTATCAGTTTATTTTGTTCTTGGGATGGTGCATGCGATCAGCACAGGACCAATCAGCACAGAGGATCAGGGGTCCTGCAGCCTCATAGGACAGTCAGAGTACCATGAAAACTCCTCCTACAAGCTACCAGACTCTGATAGAAGTCATAATCCTGCTATATACTGCTGATGAGAAAAGGTATTTAGCAGTTTATATTTACAAAAATAATTGCAAATAATTGCATTTCCATGTTATGTGTACTGTGGGAGACCAGATATAGTGAATGCAGGGTCCTATATTTAGTAACACTTTAACTGTCTTCCTCTGTGTCATCCATTTATTACAATAGCACAATTACAGTGCCTTAAAAAAAGTATTCATACCCCTTGAAATTTTCCAAATTTTGGCATGTTACAATCAAAAACGTAAATGTATTTTATTGGGATTTTATGTGATAGACTGTCATTTACCTGGTGGAGATCGAGCTGTGGAGGGGGCTTCTCTTGCACCTCCTGTCCAACACCCCTGATAGTGATGACAGGGAGTGGAGGAAACAGAGGGGCACGAGGGCCGATGTGGAGGATGACTTTGGCTGTACTTTGGCAGGAACCAGGTAACTTGAGAGTGCTGGGCCCGAACTGAGGACAGGAGCTCCGGGATGCTGAATCAGTAGCTGGAAATGTAGCCGAGATGTAAGCCAAGGGTTCATCAGCAGTCGGGCAGAGCAGGTACAGAGCCATGAGGCAGAGGCAAAGACGGGACACAGGCCGGGTTTGGTACACAGACGGGCAATGAGGCACAGGAATATTAGGCAGAAGCAGAGTCAAACACAAGCCGGGGTCACAAGTAGGCAGGCGGAGGTCAAGAAATGGTTCAGGCAAGCCGGGTCGGGATGCAGGAGACTGGCTCAGGATCGGGTAATCAAGCACTAGCTGAAGAGACCACTCAGCAAGTTGTGCATGTCACTGGCAGGTTTAAATAGGCGGATTGGCACCAATTCACGCACGTGTGCATGCACCCACACCAACGCACGCGCCAATGTGCGCACGTGCACCAACACGCACACCGGCATGCGCGTGCACCTGTGCACACCCGCGCACATTCGCACATGTCTTTTCTTGAGCATCTCCTGGATTGTCCATGCCTGCGCACCACTGTGCGCTTGTTGCCCGGGTTTTCCTTACATTGCAACCCCCAAGGGGCAACCTCCCGAAGCCCATCCATAACATCTTATCGGGGTGAGCTTGAAGGAAAGTTCGGATTAGTCTCTTGGAGATTGGATTCCGGTTCCCAGGAATTGTCTTTGGGTCCATAGCCTTTCCATTTAATCAGATATTGGACGATGCCCCCCCCCCCCCCCCCCCCGTTTTCTGCAATCTACAAATGTCTCAACTTCATACTCTTCATTGTCGTCGATTAAAGTAGTTGCTGGGGGGCCCGACTCACGATCAGGGAAAGGGTCTGGTCTAGCGACTTTTAGCAGAGACACATGAAAGACCGGATGGATTTTATAAGTTGCAGGAAGCACAAGTTCGTAGGCTGCTGGGTTGATTTCCCTTGTAACCACAAATGGGCCAATATATCTGGGACCTAATTTCTTGGAAGGACAGGATAATCTTAGATTGGCAGTAGACAACCAAACCTTGTCCCCTGCTTGAAGTTTTAAGTCTCCTCTCTTCTTCTTGTCAAAGAATCCCTTGTTATCCGGTTGAGCCCTAGAAATGGCATACTGTAACACCTTATAATTTGATTGGAGATTACTTACTCTTTCCTGGACTGCAGGGACCGAGGAGTCAGGTAATGTATCGGGTAAAAAGGTTGGGAAATATGCATAATTTGCAAAAAACGGGCTTGTCCTGTGGCTGAATGGATGGCGTTATTGTAACCGAACTCTGCTAGGGGTAACAGTGATGCCCAGTCATCTTGGGTGAAGGATGAGAAGCACTGGAGACACTGCTCTAGGGTCTGATTCATTTGTTCAGTTTGGCCATTTGTTTGGGGATGGAAGGCCGATGAGAAGCAAGTTTCGATTTTCAGAACTCTGCAAAGTTCTTTCCAAAATTTGGACATGAATTGTACTCCTCTGTCGGAAGTGATGCTGCTAAGTACCCCATGAAGCCTGGCTACTTCTTTAATGAAAGTATGGGCAGTCTCTGTTGCTGAGGGGGTTCCCAACATGGGAATGAAGTGCGCCATCTTCGTGAGTCTGTCCACGACCACATGGGTACATGTGTGAAAGCGCATCAGGCTTGACATTCTTAGTACCAGGCCTATAGGTTATGTGAAAGGAAAAGCGGGAGAAAAATAGCGCCCATCACGCACTTTATTAGTCTAAAGGCACTGTTTACATTTAGTCACTATCCATATTTCTATTCTCTTTCTAGTATCCTTCTATCTGCAACTCCCTTGTTCCCTTGCCTATTTCCCCCTTCATCCCTTACTTCCTCTTCACCCTCTCTCCATTTCCTTCCCTTTTTCCCCTCCTTTTTCTCCTTTCCCCCCCCCCTTCCCCCCCCCTTCTCTTCCCCCCCCCCCCCACTCTTCTGCACATTGCGCAACACTAAAATCTTTAAACTCATATTGCTTAGGGAGTAGGTCAAGCTCCTCACTAGTGTTTGCAGCAGTTTTTCATTTTCCTTGTTTGGTTGGTTGGCGCAGAGGTATTATATACATCAATCATCTGCCAAGGTCTCTTGGGTATCGGTAACGGTCTCAGTAGACCCCAGGACTTGGACTTATCATTCTTGTTCCGAACACAGACCCCACAGGTACCCACACAGTCTTTGCAGTCGGTTCTTAAACTTGGCCACCAAAGCTGTACAATTTCTGTAGTCTTGGTCACCCCGAAGTGTCCAGCCAGGGGAGGATCATGACACAGGCTGAGAATCTTGGGACGTAGACTTGGGGGAACAAACACTCTCTGGTTAAACCAGAATAACCCCTCTTGTTCTTGGAGGCACTCACCAGGTGGCAAAACGTCTCTTGTGGAAGCTTGTTTAAGCTGGGTGATCAGATCTGTCTGTAACAGGAGAAAACTCTGGACAGGTAAAATTGTATCTGGTTGATAGGGCTCTTTTCCTTCCTCTGGGTACATGTGTGAAAGCGCATCAGGCTTGACATTCTTAGTACCAGGCCTATAGGTTATGTGAAAGGAAAAGCGGGAGAAAAATAGCGCCCATCTGGCTTGCCGATGTCTTAGTCGTTTGGCAGTCCTGATATACTCAAGGTTTTTGTGGTCCGTGAATATCAAGATAGGATGGGCTGCTCCCTACAACAAGTAATGCCATTCCTCTAAGGCTGTCTTTATGGCCAGTAATTCCCGATCTCCAAGTCATAATTCTTCTCCGCGGGAGTGAGTTTCCTGGAAAAGAAGGCAATGGGATGTAACAGCGACTTGGTTCCCTGGCATTGTCACAAGATGGAACCTACGGCATTCTCTGAGGCATCTACCTCAAGGACATAAGGAGATGCAGGATCAGGGTGTCGCAGGATAGGTGCAGTAGTAAATAAAGTTTTTAATTGATCAAATGCTGCTTGCGCTGCAGGCATCCACTGGAAATGGGTATTCTGTTTCATTAGCTGGGTGATCGGAGAAATGATGGCAGAGAAATTCTTAATGGACTTGCAGTGAAAGTTGGCAAACCGATTAATCTCTGTGTGCTTTTTCTGTCCATAGGAGTGGGCCAGTCAAGGATAGATCTAACTTTCCGGGGATCTATGGAGATACCTGATGTAGAAATAATGAACCCCAGGAACTGAAACGTCTCCTTCTCGAATTTGCATTTCTCGGCCTTTGCGTACAGTCCATGATCTCTTAATCAGCCGAGAACTCTTTTAACATTCTCACGGTGTGTTGCCAGGGAAGGGGAGAAGATGAGAATGTCATCCACATATACAATCAGGAACAGGTCAAGGAAGTCTCTGAAAACGTCATTAATAAAATTCTGAAACGTGGCTGGAGCATTACATAACCCAAAGGGCATAACGAGGTATTTGTAATGTCCAAACCTAGTGCGGAAAGCCGTCTTCCACTCATCTCCTTTGCGGATCCGCACTAAGTTGTAGGCACCTCGCAGATCCAACTTGGTGAAGATAACGGATGTCTTGAAGCGTTGGATTAACTCCGGAACCAGGGGTAAAGGGTATCTGTTTTTAACAGTAATTTTATTTAATTCCCAGTAATCGACACAGGGACGCAGGGTATGATCCTTCTTCTCCATGAAGAAGATTCCAGCGCCTGCAGGAGATGTAGAAGGCCGGATGAAACACTTCTCCAAGTTGTCATCGATGTACTGCCGTAAAGTCTTGAGTACTACTTCGGAAAGAGGGAAGATACGCCTGAAGGGTACTTCAGCACCTAACAAAAGTTCTATTGGGCAGTCATATGAGCGGTGAGGAGGCAGAGTGTCGGCTCTTTGTTTATCGAAAACATCTAAAAACTCGTGGTAGGCTGTAGGAATGAGATGTGATACAGAAGGGTCGGTATGTATACCCAGAAGAGTTGTAGGTTTTATGGAAACCGGACGTAGGCGGGATTGCCGGCAGTAGGTGGATGGGAAAGCCACTTCTCCTGTTGCCCAGTTTATCTGTGGATTGTGCGCTTGCAGCCAGGGTATGCCCAAGATGATGGGAAACAGAGGAGATGGAATAATGTCCATGCGTAAGAATTCCCGATGACCCCGGTCAGATATAGCCAGCAACGGATGAGTCTCGTGTGTAATAGGCCCAGACCTGAGATGGGATCCATCGGCCAGATGGGTGGCTAACTGGTGTGTCTTTGCTTGCAAGGGAATTTGGTGGAGTAATGCAAAGTCTTTATCCATAAAGCAACTGCAGGCATAGGAGTCTACTATGGCAGGTATCTGGACATTTCCACTGGGGGAACTGGAGTGAAAGGGACAGAGTAACATGAGTAGACCCCTTTCCTGCTGAGCAGTTGGCAAGATACGGAACAGGAATGGATCTGATCTTTCACGTGATCTTTGCGGGCCACACAGGGCAGTTCTGGAGATAATGTCCTGCCATTCCACAGTATAGGCATAAGTCCTCCTGCCGCCTTCGCAGCCTCTCTTCACTAGACAGTGGAGAGCGAAAAAGTCCCAGTTGCATAGGCCTTGCCTGCATGTTTGTTGTCACAGCGGTAGTGTCAACCTTTTCCTTTTTCCTTTCTCTGAACCTGCGATCGAGTTGAATAGCAAGGTTAATGAGGTTGTCAAGGGAGCTGGGGACCCCAACTTGAGCAAGTTCATCTTTAAGGCCTTCAGACAGACAAAGGCAGAACTGATGCTGCAAGGCTGCTTCGTTCCATCCTGTATTGGAGGCCCAGAGGCGGAATTCTGCATTATAGTTCTCGGCGGGTCAATGACCCTGTCTCAGAGTATGGAGGGCTGATTCTGTATGGGGGTCCTCATAGAGCTGGGCCATTGCTTCGAAGAATGAGGCAAGGGAGTCCAGAGTCGTGCTATTTTGTTCCAGGGGATGATGAGCCCATGACTGTGATTCTCCAAGAAGCAGGGATATAGTAAACCCCACCTTGGTGAATTCCAAAGAGAAAGTTTTAGGTTGCAGAGAGAAATAAAGTTCACAAGAATTTTTAAAGGCACGGAACTTGTGCCGATCACATGGAAACCGCTCTGGTCCAGGAACTGGAGGTCCAGGTGCTGGCATGGCTCCTGTGAATGCAGAAAATGTCTGTCCGGATGCAGGGCAGCCAGGTGCAATAGCAGGTTTTGAGATCGAAGAGTTGGAGACTGTGGTTTGGATACGATCATCCAGTCGCAAATAACTTTCCTGCAGGGTGCTGACTGCTTGGGTCAAAGAGGCAAGTTGGCATAGCGAGTCCATAGGGGAAGCCCCTCTCTCAATTTCCGACATCTGGCTGAGTGGTAATGTCACGTACCTGGTGGAGATCGAGCTGTGGAGGGGGCTTCTCTTGCACCTCCTGTCCAACACCCCTGATAGTGATGACAGGGAGTGGAGGACACAGAGTGGCACGAGGGCCGATATGGCGGATGACTCTGGCTGTACTTTGGCAGGAACCAGGTAACTTGAGAGCGCTGGGCCGGAACTGAGAACAGGAGCTCCGGGACGCTAAATCAGTAGCTGGAAGTGTAGCCGAGATGTAAGCCAAGAGTTCATCAGCAGCTGGGCAGAGCAGGTACCGAGTCCTGAGGCAGAGGCAAAGACAGGACACAGGCCGGATTCGGTACACAGGCGGGCAATGAGGCACAGGAACATCAGGCAGAAGCGGAGTCAAACACAAGCCGGGGTCACAAGTAGGCAGGCGGAGGTCAAGAGGTGGTTCAGGCAAGCCGGGTCGGGATGCAGGAGACTGGTTCAGGATAGGGTAATCAAGCACTAGCTGAAGAGACCACTCAGCAAGTTGTGCATGTCACTGGCAGGTTTAAATAGGCGGATTGGTGCCAATACGCCAACACGTGCGTGCGCATCCGCGCCAATACGCACGCCAATGCACGCACACCAACGCGCACATGCGTGCACGCACCCGTGCGCACCCGCGTGCGCACGCACATGTCTTTTCTTGAGCATCTCCTAGATTGTCCATGCCTGTGCACCACTGTGCGCTTGTTGCCCGGGTTTTCCTTACATAGACTAACACAAAGTGGCACATAATTGCGCAGTGGAAAGAAAATTATAAATGGTTTTCCAAATTTTTTACAAATAAATATCTAAGAAGTGTGGCGTGCATTTGTATTCAGCCCCCTTTATTCTGTTGCATTTAAGAGGGGTGGCGAAGTTGTCAGGAGTAGACTACTCAGAGGCCACGGCCGCCCCCAGCATTCAAATCGCTCAGCCTCCATGCCAATCAATTGCTCCACCCACCTCTTCCATCTTCCATCTCCAGCGTGAGGGAAGGAAGAGTTTCAAGAGAGCTGCCTGTGTGGCTGTGCCGGTGACAGTGGGATCTGAGCCAGAGCAGCCTCTGCCTATCTGAAAAGCAAAGTGGGTTAGGTTGGTAGTACAACTTCAAGTGGTTTCTCTCTATAAGATTTTTTTATAAGGGACTCAAGCTGGATTGAATCTGACTAATCGTTGTATTGTTCACTCTGGGACACAGAAAGTGGCAATCCACTACATGTGGCAGCTGACGTAGTTGCAGGTGACAATCCGCAATGTGTGGCAGGTGACGTCATGGCAGGTGACAATCTGCAATGTGTGGCAGGTGGTGTCGTGGCAGGTGACAATCTGCAATGTGTGGCAGGGGGCGTTGTTGCAAGTGACAATCCACGAATGAGTGGCAGGTGGCATTGTAGCAAGTGACAATCCGCAATGTGTGGCAGGTGACATCGTGGCAAGTGACAATCCACAATGTGTGGCAGGTGACGTTGTGGCAAGTGTCAATCCACAATTTGTGGCAGGTGACGTTGGGGCAAGTGACAATCCACAATGTGTGGCTGGTGGCGTTGTGGCAAGTGACAATTCGCAATGTGTGGCAGGTGATGTTGTGGCAAGTGACAATCCGCAATGTTTGGCAGGTGGCGTTGTGGCAAGTGAAAATCCGCAATGTGTGGCAGGTGACGTTGTGGCAAGACAATCCACAATGTGTGGCAGGTGGAGTCGTCGATGCAAGTGACAATCCGCAATGTGTTGCAGGTGACGTCGTAGCTAGTGACAATCAGCATCTGGTGGCAGGTGACGCAGCAAGTGACAATCCGCATCTAGTGGCAGGTGGTGCAGCAAGTGACAATCCGCATCTGAAGGCAGTCAGAATGGGGATTTGTCTATTAGAGATACGTAGAAAAACTAAGACCACAATAGACCTATGTGAGTGACGGATAAGGGTAGAGGGAAAAATACTTAAATTCTCAGGGAAAGGGAGGGGGGAAGGGATAGAGTAAAATTAAAAGGTGGATGGTGAATAAAAGATTTGTATTTAATAAGAAAAAGATATATTGATATGCTACAATGATGTGAAGACGAAAGGAGACAATGTTGAATGGAAAGTTGATTTATGTCTCTCTAGAGAATTCGCTGATGTGGAAAAAAAAAAGAATGGGGATCTGTTTGTTTACATTGACAGATCCCCGTTCTGGCTCTCTCTGGAGTGATCACGGGTGGCCGGGTGACATTGTGGCCGCTGGCCACACACAGGTCCTTTTATAGTCCTATTTACATGTATAGAGCCATGACAGGTCCTCTTAATACACCTACATACACGTATAGAGCCATGACAGGCCCTCTTTATACCCTACATACATGTATAGAGCCATGACAGGTCCTCTTTATACTCCTACATACATGTATAGAGCCATGACAGGTCCTCTTTATACTCCTACATACATGTGTAGAGCCATGACATATCCTTTTACACTCCTATACACATGTATAGAGCCCTGACAGGTCCTTTTATACTCCTACATACATGTATAGAGCCATGACAGGTCCTCTTTATATTCCTACATACATGTATTGAGACATGACAGGTCCTCCATATACTCCTATATAAATATATAGTGCCATGACAGGTCTTCTTTATACTTCTACATACATGTATAGAGCCCTGACAGGATTATATTAACACTCCTATACACATGTATAGAGCCCTGATATGTCCTTTTATGCTCCTATATACATGTATAGAGCCATACCAGGTACTCTTTATTCTCCTATATACATGTATAGAGCAATGACAGGTCCTTTTTATACTCCTATACATGTATAGAGCCATGGCAGGTCCTCTTTATACTTTTATATACATGTATAGAGCCATGATCGGTCCTCTTTACACTCCTTTATACATGTATAGAGCCTCTTATATTCCTACATACATGCATTGAGCCATGACAGGACCTTTTATATTCCTTCATACATGTATTGAGCCATGACAGGTCCTCTTTATATTCCTACATACATGTACAGAGCCATGACAGGTCCTCTTTATACTTCTATATACATGTATAGAGCCATGACCGGTCTTCTTTATATTTCTACATACATGTATTGAGACATGACAGGTCCATTTATACTCCTATATACTTGTATAGAGCCATGACAGGTCCTCTTTATACTCCTATATACATGTATAGAGCCATGACAGGTCCTCTTTATGCTCATATATACATGTATAGAGTATTACAGGTCCTCTTTATGCTCATATATACATGTATAGAGCCATGACAGGTCCTCTTTATACTCCTATATACATGTATAGAAATAATGGCAGGTCCTCTTTATGCTCATATATACATTGTATAGAGCATGACAGGTCCTCTTTATACTCCTATATACATGTATAGACCCATGACAGGTCCCCTTTAGTTATCATGCTATAAAATAATGGATGTGGGGGCCTTTTGGTGAGCGTGATTTTTTTTTTTTTTAGGGGGCAGCATTTCATTCTTGGTCCCAGGCAGCAAAATGTCTTGGGCCGGCCCTGGCCAAGAGGCCCATGGTAACTGGAGGAGGAGCTGCAGAGATCCACAGCTCAGGTGGGAGAATCTTCCACAGGACAACTATTAAGCCCCATACACACAATCAGAAATTCTGCCAGAAAAAGTTGTAGGTGAGCTGTGTGTATTCTCCATCGGACTTTTGCTGGCAGAATTCCAGCCAGAAAAAGATTCAGAGCAGGTTCTCTATTTTTCGATCGGAAAAAGTTCTGATCGGAAATTCTGATCGTCTGTACGAATTCCGACATGAAAAATTCCTACGCTTGCTCTGAAACAATTCAATGCATACCGCGTTCTTGACGGTCGAAAGTTCAGAGAACTTTTGTGTGACCGTGTGTATGCAAGCCAATCTTGAGCCGAATTTCGTCGGAAAAGCCATCCAAGTTTTTTCCAATGGAAATCCGCTCGTGTGTACAGGGCATAAGTCGTGCACTCCACAAATCTGGCCTTTATGGAAGAGTGGTAAGAAGAAAACCATTGTTGAAAAAAGCCATAAGGCCGCGTACACACGCGAGGACTGTTCGGCCAACTTTGTCCGCTGAACAGTGTTTCGGCGGACAGTCCGCCCGTGTGTGGGCGTTCAGTGGACAGTTTCAGCGAACAGTCCGCTGAACAAGGTTTTTCGGAATTTCCGAAAAACTGTCCGCTGAAACCTTGTTTCAGCGAACAGTTCCCTCGTGTGTAGGCTTGTTCGACAAACTAAGTTCCGAGCATGCTCAGAAAGGATTTACACGCCGAAAGTTATAATGCAGTGTATAGGACGTCGTATTTTTCGTCCCGTCGTACGTGCCATTCACGTCATCGCGCACGGTTTCAGCAAACTGTTCGTACGTCGTGTGTGGCCATGTCCGTCCATGCTAATTTTGAGCGGACTGTTTGCCGAAACTGTTTGACGGACAAAGTTGGCCGAACAGTCCCCGCGTGTGTACGCGGCCTGAGAAGTCCTGTTTGCAGTTTGCGAGAAGCCAACTGCAAACGGGAGGGGGGGGCAGCAAACATGTGGAATTAGGGTGTGGGGTCCTCAGCTTAAAGTATGATTAATATTTATTGGTTGTTTTTTTTTAATGTAATTATGTGTTTATAACATTTTGCTACACCATTGGGACACTGTTTGCTTAGTAGTCCCTCTGGTTTTAATGTATTTATGTGTATCTTTTGTTCTGTATTTGTCAATAAAATATTCATGTTTTTGATTTGTGTGTGGTGTTGGTGGTCACTTATAATCCCATTTATATAGGGGGATTTTTTTGTTCAACATGTGGAAGAAGGTACTCTGGTTAGATGAGACCAAAATTTAACTTTTTGGCCTAAAAGCAAAACCCTATATGTGGCAGAAAACTAACACTTCACATCACCCTGAATAGACAGACCATCCTCACCATGAAACATGATGTGTATGGCATCATATTGTGGGGATGCTTTTCTTCAGCAGGGGCAGGGAAGCTAGTCAGAGTTGATGGGAAGATGGATGGAGCCTAATACAGGGCAACCTTAGAAGAAAACCTGTTCGAGTTTGCAAAAGACTTGAGACTGGGGTGGAGGATCGCCTTCCAACAGGACAACGACCCTAAGGCTGGGTTCACATATGAGCCACATGCGGCTCACAGCAGGGGTCCGGTGCACCCTGGTTCACCATTTCAGGTCCGGTTTTAGCCTGAATTTTGGACTGAATTCGGACCTGAAACAGACCAAAAGATGCACCGGACCTGCCTCAAAAAATATTGAACCGGCTCCATAGAGTGCCGGTCAAAATCTCCTGCTACTGCGAATTGGATGTGGGGAATCCGCATCCAATTCACAATGGGGTGAACCCAGCCTAAACAGCCAGAGCTACAATAGAATTGTTTAGATCAAGGCATATTCATGTGTTAGAATGCCCTGGTCAAAGTCCAGATCTAAACCCAATTGAGAATCTGTGGCAAGACTTCCAAGTTGCTGTTCATAGACGCTCTCGCTCCAATCTGACAGAGCTTGAGTTATTTTGCAAAGAAGAATGGGCAAAAATGTCACTCTCTAGATGTGAAAGCTGGTAGAGACATCCCCAAAAAGACTTGCGGCTGTAATTGCAGCGAATGGTGGTTCTACAAAGTATTGGCTCAGGAGGAGTTGAATACAAATGCACGCCACACTTTTCATATATTTATTTGTAAAAAAAAATTGAAAACCATTTATCATTGTCCTTCTATTTCACAATTATGTGCCACTTTGTGTTGGTCTATCATATAAAATCCCAATAAAGTATGTTTATATTTTTGGTTGTAACCATGGGCGTCCGCAGGTAGGGGCAAGGGGGGTCAAGTGCCCCCCCCTGGAATTGGGGATCAGATCTTTAATTTAGCACAGTTGCGTCGCTATCGGGGCTTCCTGCCCACTCCGTTCTTTCCCTATTGGCCATAACTGAGGGCCAAACAAAGGAAACCAGGAGAGGAGAGCATCATGGGACATGTAGTCCCAAAGATTGTCAGCCACATTTGCCACAGGGAGGAGGCTACAGCTCGATCAAGAGAGAGATTGAGAGACTGCAGCCTGGAAAAAAGCTGAGGGAGAGAGCGCTACAGGACAAAGAATGAGGAGTGTGCTGGGGCAGAAGCTATAGAGAGAGCCACACTTCCCAGTGCCACCAGGGAGAGCCACACTGCCCAGTGCCACCAGGGAGAGCCACACTGCCCAGTGCCACCAGAGAGAGCCACTCTGCCCAGCACCACCAGCGAGAGAAACACTGAGCCACTGCCAGGGTACAGACATGCTACACTACTGACCAGAGTCGCCCCCCAGGGAACCCAGAGTGAGCGATCGTCCAGCCGGAGGGATCACTGCTGTAGTTTCGCTGGGTCTGGTAAGAGGGCCTGTTGGTCATTATCCATTACTTACCCTAGGAACTGTACTACGTCTGTAGTCTCTGACCATGATAATGTGATAATGACATTGTCGAAAAGGGACAGTAAATGGTTGACCCTAAAATGATGCCCCCCCCTGAAAAAAGTTCTGCGGACGCCCATGGTTGCAACATGACAAAATGTGAAATATTTCAAGGGGTATGAATACTTTTTCAAAGCACTGTAGAAGGTTAAACTGTGAGCAAGTTAAGTGTTACCAGCACAGCTTTTATTCTTATAGGACAGGTGAAAAGATAGAACATGAACAGAAGAAATTATATGGCATATTTCACCTGGCGATGTGGGATGTGTCAAAAAAATCTAGAAATAAACACACCCAAACATTTTAACGTTGTAACTCCATCGTCAATCACAATGCCAACTTATTGAAAAAAAAAAAAACCCACAGCCCACCGCACATGGCCAATCCCTGGCGATAACACTAGCCATATAGGCCAAGGTCATGAAACAACACTTTTTGGACAAAGGCTATTCTGGTAAAGATCTAGATAAGGGCATTTAAATTTGTATTCATGTATTTTTTTATTATTTACTCACTGATTTTTAATTGATATTTTAGTTTTTAGTAATGTCTGTAGATGGCACTATCATCTGTTTAAAATAGAGTGTAACAATCAGTGCAAAAAAGATAAATACTTTATAAACGATATAATGCTGACCTTCACAACAGCTCAAATAATAAATGAAAAAAAAATCAGTGTAGCACAGAAAAATTATTTAAGCATGTGATCACATATAAAACCAATATAGTGTAAATATTTGATAAACAAATAAATATAAATACATATATAATGTCCTCCGTGAATTAATAATGTTCTCCAGGAATACTGGGATGCGGGGGGTTTACTGAATACTCCCCCCTATGGGCTAATAGCAAGCTGGGTGAGATACAAAAATAGGGCAAATAAAGGAATGGGAAAGTAGAGGCATCAAGTTTATCCACCAGATCTACCAGAATGGTAACTTGAAATCATTCCAGGAATTAAGGGAACAGTTTGCAATTCCGAATAAGTCCTTTTTCAGATACCTGCAGGTTAGACACGCTTTGGAAAAACAGTTCGGGTGATTGCAACAGAGTGGTGTGAGATACCGGTAATCCAGGAAATATTGCGAGGGAAACCAGGGAAAGGTCTAATATCTAAAACCTATGTAAGTCTAAATAAGAGGACACGGGTAAGAACACAGGGACAACTGTATAGAAAGATATGGGAAATAGATGTGGGGAGTATCTCGGAAGCCCAATGGGAGAGGATACTTGTGCTGGCACCTTGGGTATCCCTCTCTTCATCTCAAAAGATGTCCTACCTATTCTTATTGTACAGAGTATACTACACCCCAAAGAAACTCTTTTTGTTTGGTCGAAGGCAAGACGCCTCCTGCCCCAGATGTGGAAGGACAGAGGGGGATATGATACATATGTTCTGGAGATGCCCCAAATTACATCGCTACTGGAGGGAGGTAGTGGAAAAAATAGCTCAGATATTTGAGATGGCAGTAGAGATGGAACCCCTGGGATGTGTATTGGGATGGATAGACGGAGGTAGTGAGCCCAAAGACATTAACCACTTGAGATCCGCGCTATAGCCAAATGACGGCTACAGCGCGGATCTCCTTTTCCGGGACTACGTCTATTGACGTAGTCCCGTGTACGAGCGGTCTGCGCGCTCCCTGAGGGGCGCGCGCGGCGCGCTCTGTGATCGGCGAGTCCATGAGACTCGCCTGATCACCGATCCGTGCAAGGGGTCGATCCCGACCCCTTATCACGTGATCAGCTGTCAGCCAATGACAGCTGATCAGGTGACATAACGGAGCCGGTAATCGGCTAGTATTCCTCCTCGCGCTGACAGTGCGAGGAGAAAAAAAAAAGCCGATCACCGGCGGCCGTGATCGGGACATCAGTCCCGATCACGGCCAGCAATGCAAGCGCCCACCTGCCCCCTGCCAGTGCCCACCTGCCCCCTGCAGTGCCACCCTAATAAAAAGTAAGTGCCCCCGTCAGTGCCACCCAGCAGTGCCCATAGTGCCACCCAGCAGTGCCCACAGTGCCACCCAGCAGTGCCCACAGTGCCACCCAGCAGTGCCATCCACAGTGCCACCCACAGTGCCCACAATCTGCCTCAAAGGTGCTGCCCAGCAGTGCCGCCCATCAGTGCCCAGCAGTGCCGCCCATCAGTGCCCAGCAGTGCCACCTATCAGAGCCACCTATCAGTGCCACCTATCAGTGCCCATCAGTCCCATCTATCAGTGGTACCTATCAGTGCCCATCCGTGCCACCCATCCGTGCCACCCATCCGTGCCATCTTATCTGTGCCCATCTTTGCCCATCAGTGCCGCCTTATCTGTGCCCATCGGTGCCGCCTTATCTGTGCCTATTAGTGCCGCCTTAACTATGCCTATCAGTGCCCACCAATGCAGCCCATCAGTGCCCACCAATGCAGCCTATCAGTGTCGCCTAATCAGCGCACTTCAATGAAGGAGAAAAATGACCCGTTTGCAAAATTTTATAACAAACTATTAAAACATGATTTATTTATTTTTTTTTGCATCTTTTTTTGTTTGTTTAGCAAAAAATAAAACTCTGAGCTGTAACTAAATACCACCAAAAGAAAGCTCTATTTGTGGGAAAAAAATGATAAAAATTTCATTTGGGTACAGTGTTGTATGCCCGCGCAATTGTCATTCAAAATGCATCAGCGCTGAAAGCTGAAAATTGGTCTGGGACTGAGGGGGGTTTAAGTGCCCAGTAAGCAAGTGGTTAAACTAGCAAAATTAAGGTGCCTTTTTCAAGCCAGGAAACTTATAGCCCAGAAATGGCAGTCTTCTGCACCCCCTACCAGTGGGGAGAGGGTGCAGAACATGAATGGGGTAATCCTTAAGGAAAGGGTAGCATATATAAAACAGGGAGGCATAAAAAATTTGATAAGATTTGGAAGTTGTGGTGCGAGAAAATGAATAAAGGTATTTATACCTAAAAGTGGAAGGGTTACCAGGCAGGTAAACAGTGAGGCCGCGTACACACGCGCGGACTGTTCGCCCAACTTTGTCCGTCCAACAGTTTTGGCAAACAGTCCGCTCAAACTTAGCATGGACGGACATGGCCACACACGACGGACGAACAGTTTGCTGAAACCGTGCGCGATGACGTGAACGGCACGTACGACGGGACGAAAAATACGACGTCCTATACACTGCATTATAGCTTTCGGCGTGAAAATCCTTTCTGAGCATGCGCGCAACTTTGTTTGACGAACAAGCCTACACACGGGCGGACTGTTCGCTCAAACAAGGTTTCAGCGGACAGTTTTTCGGAAATTCCGAAAAACCTTGTCCGTCCAACTGTCCGCTGAAACTGTCCGCTGAAAGCCCACACACGAGCGGACTGTCCGCCCAAACACTGTTCAGCGGACAAAGTTGGGCGAACAGTCCGCCCGTGTGTACGCGGCCTGAGAGGAGAATGTTCGTGTGAGTGGGAAGGAGGGGTGAATGTTGGGAACAAAAAGGTGTAAAAGGGTTTTATGGTCTTTTTTACTTATGTTTTTACTTTTTTTTGTAAGGGAATGTTGTATGTCTTGTTTAAATTGAAAAGAAATTAATAAAGAGATAAAGTAAAAAAATAATGTTCTCCTTCAATGTATCCCATGCCTAATCTTAAAAAACTGTGATCATCCTTCACCAAGCAAAGTGCCTGATCACCTCCATGTAAATATAAAAGCAACTTTGTCTCCTCACAACCCGGACAAATGGCTTCACTCCTCCTCTCCTCAATGGGATATGGAATCCCATCCTCACAGGTCTCCTCTGATTATGTATAGATTAAAGTAGAAAGGACAGACAAAGTGTATTACTGTATGTAATATTTATTGTTAAACCCGCTTAGATTGCATTTACAAGGTGAATATACAAAACATGTATATGATAACACATCCAGCTCACCAACTCGCTAGGGGCGACTCTGGTAGACGTCACAAACCTCTACCCCTCCCCTAAACGCATGTCGCCGCGTGATAGGCTTCTTCAGTGGGTGGAGAAATAGGTCTGAGTGACCACACAACAAACAAACGGAAACAGGAAGTGAAGCACCACTCCCATATCCTCCTAATGAACAAAAAATGCCCGCTATATGACCAGGGACACCACACTTTCAATTACATAAGGCCCCTTTCATGCTGACGGATAGAATGGTGCTTTTAGCTGCAGATTTTCTAGTTTTCCACCGCAGCCAAAAGCACACAATGCTTTCCTATGGCCCCATTCACACACAGTGTTTAGCTGTGATTTCGTTACGTGCAGTTCGGTGCAAATAGAAAAAATAGAATTGAATGCGTCCAGGTGCGATGTAGCGCAGCTACATGCACATAACCGCAGGTAATCGCAGTCTTTTGTGTCAACTGCGGCTAGCAGCGTGAAAAAGAAATGACACAGGAAGTTGAGAGGGATAGAGGAAAGGGGAGAAGACAGCATGGCGGCAAGAGACATCTCACATGAGGCCATTATAGCACTGGTGCATGCCCGACCGGAGTTATGGGACTCAGAATGCCCAGGCTATGCCGACCGAGTGCTGAAGAGAGCATAGTGGGAGGAAGTCTACAAATATGTCACACCGAACTGGGACGAGATGTCTGCAACTGAACAGGATAACCGAGGTGAGTGCAAGGTTTGTTGTGTCTATGCAGCAGGGTATACATGCATCATAGCGAAGATTATAACCCCCTAAATGGTGGCACTGCATCACTGACAATTGTGCAATGCTGCAAACAAACTAAATTGAATGGGAAATCAAATGGTTGGGGTCTTCCCTATAGTGTTTTCTGGGTGGGGGGGGGGCATATCTCTCTCGACTTTTGTTCCTAACGTGTTATGTTTTTTATATATTGCAGGAAAGGAGGTTTATACACGTTGGAGGTCCCTTCGCGAATGGTACTAAAAAGAAGTCAATGAAGAGAAGGCTGTGGAGAGAAGCAGAGCACCCTCAACTCGTTGCAGGCCTAACCCCCATGCAGAGGCTTTGTCATTTTTTGAGGCGCACCACCGAGATGCGCGCCTAAGTATATCCATTTATTTTACTTAGCGATTTGTGGCCAGCATAGCCGTATTCATGTTCAACGTAATGTAATGTTGTTATTGTTACCTAGAACTGTGTCAAGTGTTCCTGCGAGAGCAAGCGCAAGGCGTGAAAGTTCGTCACCATCACCATCAGGAGATGCTGACACCAGTCAAGGAACCACAGAGACAGTGTCATCCCAAGAATATCATCCATCCACTCAAGAACCTGCGGTATGTATTTTCAAAACGTCACAATCTCTGTCCACAAAAAACTTATTACATATTGAAAGGGCAGCTGGTGTTGGTACAAATGTTCTTTAGAGGAGAAGCAACAATGGCTTATTTTTTGGCAAAGTGTCACTTTAGTACAGTACCTCTGGCTTTGGAGGTCTTCCGTCAGATCAGGTTTTTGTGGCTAAACAAGTACCTGTGTCTGATATTCTAAACAGGTGCTGCAAGCTCTGACACGACTTCAATATTTGTACAAGCATCATATGCTGTTCACTAAAGTGTGACCTCAATATCAGAAGCATAATCTATATATTCAAACTATTGCAGGCAAATCCAGATAGGAGAGTCCAGTCTACTTCCACCACCCGTCGAACGCGCCTTACTCAACAAGAGACACCTTTTGAGGATTATTTCAACCGTATCATTGAAGAAATGAAAAACCAATCACAAAACCAGGCCAAAGATGATAAATTCCTCAATATCTCAGACCCAGATGTTATGTTCTTGAGAATGTTGCTTTGTGTAATCAGGGAGATTCCTCCAGATAAGCGCACTGGGGTCAGGGGTGATATACATGCCTATTTAACGTATATCGTGTCCGCTTGCAAAGAGCAACGCTCATATCCAAAATTTCAGCCATGGGCTATGGGTTTTAATTCACCTAGTGGCTCTTTCAGTAGACCAATGCCCAGTCAGCAGTGCCATGACACCACACCTGCCATTAACCCTTATGCACGACCCCCACCGCTGTATACACCTTACCCATTTAATCCTGGTTATCAAAGGATGCATGTGCAGCCAAAGCCAGTGTCTTCACCCTCATCTTCCCATTCAGGATCACCCATAGATGTTGGCAGTGAACCAAGGCACTCTTCCCTATGTAACCCTAATTATCCAGTGTATGAAAACTTATAGTTTTGTCCTTCTAATTTGTTATTCATATGATAGTCATATGACAGTTTTATTTTTCTTGTTGTGTTAATTTAATGTTATTTAATGTTATTGTTATTGTTACCTACATGAACTAATGTTTACAACCAACCCCAGATTCCTCCATCTACACTGAACTGTACGCACCAAAGAATCTCCCACTGTCCCAAGCTTACATATCTTGCTACTCGGCCCGCTTACTCTCACAATACCTGAACATTCTGATTGGGTGCTAGCTTGTTTAGGTTGAGAGCCAGCGGGGCCGACTAGATACTGAAACTTGGCCCAGTGGGAGATTACCCCATCTACATAGTGCAGTGTACATGGAGACATCTTTTGCACTTTCTCCATCTAGCCAAATATTTCTAAGCTGTTTACTGCACTCGTGTCCAGCTGTAAAGTCAAAAAATGTTTAAGTGAGTCAATTTATACTTGAAACTAAAAGAAAATTTTATATATTCCAAAGGAATTAAAAACAGTTTTCTATACTTGCAAGCATTCAATGTTTTCTAAGGTTTGTCTATTTTTTAGACCCTTTGCATAGCAAAAGATAGAAATAAAAACAATTTCAATTGTAGAAAATTGTCGACTACTTTATTTAAAGCAAACATGGAAACTGAGATGTAGAACATGAAAACTGTGATAAAGAACATGAAAACTTTGAGATGTAAGGTTCATGCAACACTGGTAATAAAGACAAATTTAGACATAGTCATATTGCCATGGGAGCTGTCCATCTTCCGTCAGAAAGTAATCTGTGAAATGTTCACATACTTGTAGGGCCTGATTACTGGGACGAGTGCCAGTAACACGACCCATGGGTTCTTTGGAAACAGGGGATTCGGTGGTCACAATCTCCTTACCCCTCAACAAATTGTGGAGAACACAACATGCCAGAACCACATTGACCGCATGATCCACTTCCAGATGCATGGCTGTCATCAAAACACGCCATTTGGCAGTGCAAATCCCAAATGCACACACAAACTCAACCATTCTCCGAGCTCTGCTGAGTCGATAATTAAAAATTTGCCTCCTGGCAGTGAGACCATGCCTGGTATAGGGCCAGAGCAGGTGGGTAGATAAGGCAAATGCCTCATCTCCGAGCACTACGAACAGAAGATCCGGTCCAGCAGTACCAGGATGAGGCCTTGACTGTGGCACCTGAAATTCGCTATATTCAAACCGCTGGCCCATTATGGAATTTCTGAAAATTCTGGAATCTCCAGAACTCCCATACGCTTCAACATCCACAGCGATGAACTTCATATTAGCATCGCTGAGTCCCAGGAGGACAATGGAAAAGTATTTTTTGTAGTTAAACAGCGGGAACTGGATTTTGGTGGCTTGATGAGCCGGATGTGTTTCCCATCTAACGCCCCAATGCAATTTGGGAAGTTGGTCTTCTCCCAAAATTCTTCCGCTATTTCCTCCCACAGACTGGATGTTGGTTTCTGGCATGACTGCTGTTTTCAGTTCTTCCCATATAATAACACAGGTATCGTGCACTATGGTGGATACGGTGGAAATTCCCATGAGAAATTGATGATGGAGGGAGGTGAAACTGGCACCAGTGGCAAGGTATCTGCAATACAAAATTGATAACAATTCAGAAAATATAAAAAATAGTAAAATAAAAAAAAAAAAAAAAAATCAATATACATAGGGAGTTCTACATGGTAACAAATAAACATCAGCACCTATGTAGCTGCTGACTTTTAACACAACGCAGCCCAAAGATGAAACGTCCCTCGGTTCTGGTAGTAGGTGCTGGCATCCAAACAGGAAGCCTTGTGGTGGTTGGGTCTAATGAAAAATAATTTGGTGGTACCTTGCATGATAATGCAAATTTCTGCCTTTGTGTTTAGAGCTCACCTACATAATTATAAACTACTGAAATATTATGATGTTTCCTATTTGCAAAAAAAAAAAAAGACATTAGCGATTTTCACTAGGAGTAAAACACCAGAAAATGTGAACATTTTCTTTGTTGGGACAGAAACTTTATGCACCTCCACACAGATTAGGCCCTATCACATATGGATATGATAAATATATGGTAAGGATCAGAAAAAAAACACACTCTGCAAGGCACAACAAATAATTTTCAAGGATAAAAAATAATGGTAATGGTAGTAATGCGAGAAAAATCGCTGTTGTGATATAGATTAGGCCATAGATTCACACATATATATTGTGGCAGCATGCAGGTAAAATCACCTGGTTGTATCCAGGATGGGAAATATGTGTGCCCTAGATTCAGGCTTTATGCAGACTTGTACAACTAGAAGGGAAGAGTTAATGAGCCCAGCTGAAGTAAGTGGGCTCATTAAGACCTCTACAAAAAACCCCAGCATGCTTAGGGAGATGCTCCATCCTGGAACCAGTTTTGTGTTGTATAGACTGGGGAGTGTGACACCTGTTCTGTGTGGTGAGTTAATGCCTGTGTGGCAAACCTCTACAACAGGGACTGGTGCAGCACAAGGCTGCACCCAGTTGTTAGACAGGGAATCTAAGTGTGTAGTTAGAGGTCAAGCTGACCAGGATTTATTTTCATGTTTTATTTTTGTTTGGCTGTTATATGTATCACTGCATGTAGCATAAATAAACCGCATCTTTTGTTTTTTTGCACCTACAACGCTGTCTGCTGTGCCTGATTTTGTGTTGTGAACCCATCCAGGGGGTCACACACACCCGCTGCCGAGCTAACCCCTCACAGTTGGTGGAGAATTTTGGCAGTTTTTTTTTTTTTTTAAGCCAGCATGGAGGAGATACTGAGACAGCTGGCTCTAGCAAATGCCAATCAGCAGCAGACAAATGCGAGTTTACAAAGGAGCCTTGCAGCTCAACAACAGAGCCTTGCAGCCCAGCAGCAGACAAATGCGACTTTGCAGCAGAGTCTGGAAGCTCAGCAGAAGGCTCACCAGCAGAGTTTGGAAGCTCAGCAACAAGCCCAGCAGCAATCTGAAGCCCGCTTCATAGACCTGTTGCAGAAGCAAGAGCAGAGTTTTCAACAGAAAATAGAGACATTGATACAGCAACGTCCGCAGACCAATGAAGCAAGTGGTTACAATAATACCGCATCCTTTGGTGTGAGCCGTTTACTGACAAAAATGACTGGAGAGGATGATCCGGAGGTGTTTTTGACCACATTTGAAAGGACTGCTGAAAGGGAAAAGTGGCCTAAGGAGCAATGGGCTGGACTGGTGGCCCCTCTGTTAACTGGGGAATCGCAGAAAGCTTATTATGACCTAGAGCCTGACCAAGTAAAAGACTATGTGGTACTAAAAACAGAAATATTGGCACGGCTGGGTGTCACCCTGGCCGTCCGGGCTCAGCGTGTGCATAATTGGACTTTTCAGGTTGGAAAACCTCCCAGGTCTCAAATGTATGATCTCATTCACCTGAGCAGGAAGTGGTTGCAGCCAGAGACTTTGACCGCACCAAACATTGTGGAACGTGTTGTCATGGATCGTTTCCTGAGAGCTCTTACTACTGCCATCCAAAAATGGGTAAGCCATGGAGACCCAGAAAATGCAGATAAACTTGTGGATCTGGTTGAGAGGTACTTGGCTACAGAGAACCTGACCACCTCTTCCAGGGACTCACGGACTTTCTACCCTAAGACCAGATCATCCCCAGTGGCGGGTAAGATGACTCCAAGAGGTGAGGGTGGAGAGAGTGAGAGGGTGGGAGTTCTACCTAAGGTCTAGCGGGAGCAACCCAGGAAGCCCATGCTGCAAGAGGCAGCGAAAAAGATTATTCGCTGCCGGCAAGAGGGACATATTGCAGCCAATTGCCCCGTTGTGGATGAGCCTATGCAATGTGACTTTATAAGGGAGAGACGTCAGTCGTGACAGTTGCATGCACTGCCATTCGGGGACCTGAGAAACATTTATGTAAAATGTGTATTAATGGTAGAAATGTTGATGTGTTGCTGGATTCAGGTAGCCTGGTAACATTGATAAAAGCTGAATTAGTTACTACAGAGGTCTCTGGGAAGAACAAGGTATCTGTTATTTGTGTGCATGGGGACACCCGAGAGTATCCTGTAACTTCAGTGTTTTTTGAGACCCCCAAAGGTAACCTCTCTCATCAGGTGGGGTTAGTGTCTCACTTACCACATGATGCTATTGTGGGAAGGGATTTTCCAAAGTTCTGGGAACTCTGGGATTGTCCAGAGCCCCCCACTGGTGCCCCTATAGACCAGGAAGATGACCAGAATTCCTCTGGGAGTGGTGAGGACTCTCCTGAATTTCCCTTGTCGGTATTGGCGGGGGAAACTCGAGAAACTGGGGAGGAGCCAACATCCTCAGATGAAAACATGCCGTCTGTGGAGTTTTCAGATCTTGAGGTTCACAGGGAAAATTTTGCCACAGAACAGTTAAAAGATCCCACCCTAATAAAGGCACGGGAAAATGTGGTGAAAATAGATGGCGAGTTAGTGAACCCAGATAAGACCTGCACTTATCCGTACTTCACTATGGAAAGGGACCTGCTGTATCGAGTGGCTCAAAGGGCAGAAGAAACCATTGAGCAACTTGTGGTGCCCAAACCTTACAGGAAGTTGGTGTTAGAATTGGCCCATGGGCACATTCTGGGAGGTCATCTGGGGACAGAGAAAACCAGAGAGAGGATATTGCAGAGATTCTATTGGCCTGGGGTCATGAAGGAAATAGAAAATTATTGTTCCTCCTGCCCGGTGTGTCAGAAGTCGGCACCTATGCCACATTTCCGTAACCCGCTGGTACCTCTTCCTATCATTGAGGTCCCCTTTGAAAGGATCGCAATGGATTTGGTAGGTCCGATAATGAAGTCCGCCAGGGGGCATCAGTACATTTTGGTTATATTGGACTATGCCACCCGTTATCCGGAAGCAATTCCTCTTCGAAATACCTCGGCCAAAACCATAGCCAAAGAGCTATCTCTTGTTTTTAGCCGCGTGGGTATTTGTAAGGAACTGCTTACAGATCAAGGTACACCCTTTATGTCCAGGGTTATGAAGGAACTATGCAAGTTGTACAAAGTGACACAATTGGGTACATCTGTGTATTACCCCCAAACAGATGGGTTGGTTGAAAGATTCAACAAAACCCTAAAACAAATGTTAAAGAAGGTGGTGGATAGAGATGGAAAGAATTGGGACTGTCTAATACCCTACCTGATGTTTGCCATTAGGGAGGTACCCCAATCCTCTACGGGTTTCTCACCCTTCGAGTTGCTCTATGGGAGACACCCAAGAGGGCTGCTGGATATCGCCAAGGAAACTTGGGAAAATGAGAGTTCTCCTCACAGGAGCGTGATTGAGCATGTCGCCCTGATGCAAGATAGAATTGCACAGGTAATGCCAATCGTAAAGGAACATTTGACCCAAGCGCAGTTAGCACAGCAGAGAGTGTACAACCGTGGGGCCAAGACCCGTACTTTTTCCCCGGGGGATAGGGTCTTGGTGCTAGTCCCTACGGTTGAAAGCAAATTTCTGGCCAAATGGCAAGGTCCATACGAAGTAATTGAAAAAATTAGTGAGGTGAACTACAGGGTTAGACAGCCAGGAAGGCGAAAGCCGGAGCAGATCTATCATGTCAATCTGCTGAAAGCCTGGATGGATAGGGAATCCCTAGTCGCAGAGACTTTGTCACAAGCACAGCCTAATTGCTTAGTTCCTGAGGTTGGAATAGCAGACACCTTATCGAAAGCCCAACAACAGGAGGTTAAAGAGTTTGTACTTCGTAACAAAGAGATTTTCTCTGAGCTGCCGGGACAAACATCTGGCGTAGAGCATGACATTATCACCCCGCCAGGAGAAAGGGTAAAACTAAAACCTTATAGAATACCAGAGGCCCGGCGGGAGGAAATACGTGGGGAGGTTCAAAGGATGCTGGACTTGGGTGTGATAGAGGAGTCCCAGAGTGACTGGTCCAGTCCTATCGTACTAGTGCCCAAACCTGATGGGAGCTGGCGGTTTTGTAACGATTTTCGACAATTGAATAAAGTTACAAAATTTGACACCTACCCCATGCCGCGTATAGATGAATTGATTGACCGGCTGGGAACAGCCCGATATATGACAACTCTTGATCTCACCAAAGGGTATTGGCAAATTCCCCTGGCCGAGTCGGCCAAGGAGAAAACTGCGTTTGTAACCCCAGATGGGGCATTCCAATATAAGAGAATGCCGTTTGCGTTACAGAATGCACCGGCAACGTTCCAGCGAAAAATGGATAAGATTCTGAGGCCCCATCAGAAATATGCTGCAGCTTACCTGGATGATGTGATTATCCATAGCACAGGCTGGGTCTCACATTTGCCAAAAGTACAAGCAGTCCTAGACTCTATCCGGGAAGCTGGGTTTACGGCCAATCCAAAGAAGTGTACCATTGGACAGGAGGAGGCCAAATATCTTGGGTACACTATTGGGAGGGGGGTGATAAAACCCCAAGTCAATAAAGTCGAGGCCATACAGAGTTGGCCACGTCCCAACAGCAAGAAACAGGTACGAGCCTTTCTGGGAATCGCTGACTATTATCGACGATTCATTCCCCATTTTGCTTCTCAGGCGGTGCCTCTCACCAACCTGACAAAAGGGAAAGAGTCGGTCATGGTTAAATGGTCCCCAGAGGCTGAAGAAGCATTTCAGTCCTTAAAAACAGCCTTATGTAGCCAGCCAGTGTTGTACTCACCAGACTTCTCTAAGGACTTTGTTGTACAAACTGATGCATCAGACGTTGGGTTAGGAGCAGTGTTATCCCAGGTCTGGAACGGGGAAGAGCACCCAGTCATTTATATATATATATATATAAATATATTAGGCAAGAACATATATACACATATATATACATACACACTATTGTCAATAATATTGGCTACACCTGCATGTACATGAATTTAAGCATTTGTTCAACATATGGAAAACCTACCTTAAAGTAACAGCCATTCTTCTGGACTAATGCTTCTTCGCATTTTGGTCGTGATTCTGGTCAGGCGTCCTCTAACAAGTCCCAACAGCTCATCGAAGCTTGCCACCGACATCCTTGTGTAATTCTGGAACTTGTCTTTGTGAGTCCTCAGCTCACCAAACACGAGGGCAAAGTAGCCGATCGATAGACGCTGGGACGTTAAGGGATGGACCCAGTAACAGCAAGGACGTTGCCTACTCTGGATCGCTCTTCTTGTCTTCATCCTCATCATCAGCAATATGAGCATTGCCAGCAAACTACACATATTTGCATAAATTTTTCAAAAAAATCTCTGGCACAAAACTGAACACTCCCCCCCCTGCAAAACTCCAACACACACTCAGCCAGTGAACAAAGAAACAGGTTTGAAATACAGAGGACCGAAATGCATCATGGGTACATTCCAGGGACCAAAAACATAAATAAATGAAAGGGTTGCTATGGGAATAACACTGCAGCTGAACGCAACCGCACAAAAACGCATGTAAACGCAGGTAATCGCACTGTACAAATGCAGCTGATCGCTGTGCCTGGAGTCTTGAATTTCGCAGAAAAAAATAAACATGCTAAACTGTGGCAGAACAGCTGCCCCTGTGAAAGGGGCCTAAATGTAAAAATTGTTTAATAAAATGAAACTAATAATCAATAAAGCTAAAAAAAAAGCATGAGGGTAGTCAAATGAGTGTGATAAAATAAATATGATACTTACGTTTGCCACACAACCATATTTAAAAACAAATTAATCTAAAATAGAATAAATCTAAAATACATACAAACAATGTATTATTAATGCATACACAAAAATATATGTATATAAATACATTAGAATCCTCTAAAAAGACAGTGATCTAGGAGCTAATCATTTATTTATTACTTATAAAGCAATTAAGGTCAAAGTCAACGTTCAAACCCCTAGGGTTTAACACTTTTGTTTCAAAAATCCAAAAAGGTTCTCATTGACTTAATTTAAATTTAAGACCACTCGGATCCCTATTATGGACCTCTCTAAAGTGTCTAGGGACACTATGGATAGTTTTTCCTTTTTTAATGTTATTCATATGTTAATAATATGATAACTCTAATCTGTATACATCTGGACGTACGTTCTACATATGAAAAATGAACAGGGACATGCCAACATATATACTACCCCAATAGTTGTACGAGTAATACAATCTTTAATAGGGTACACTATATCAGATGCCATTACCCTAAACTTCTTTTTTCTTTTATTATTAACCCCTTAGCGCAGACTGTACGCACCTATGCGGACTCGGCTTTCATTATACCGGCAGCTGTATGTATCATCCCGGTACCGTTTTTTAGAGCGGGCGGTCGTCTCTTCAGGGAAACAACCGATGCAGGTAAAAGCCACTCAGCTGTTATCCCGGAGAAGCGGGAGGGGACATCCCCTCTTCCCACCACCTTCTGCCACTCTTCCTGGGCCTCCCGTCCCACCGGGAGTCCCGAGCCACGATTCGGCATTTCCGGCTTCCTTCCAGTCTCCTTTGTGTAAACACGGAAGTGACATCACAACGTCATTGCTGCCAATGGCGCCAGTTTTTAAAAAAAATACAGTATTCAGAATTGCCATTTTTGCCGATCTGAATACTTTGAAGTACAAAGGAGGGATTGGAGGTCTTTTAGACCCCCGATTCCTCTATAAAGAGTACCTGTCACCACCTATTAGGGATGTGAAGTACAAAGGAGGGATTGGAGGTCTTTTAGACCCCCGATCCCTCTATAAAGAGTACCTGTCATCACCTATTAGGGATGTTTACATTCCTTGTGACAGCAATAAAAGTGATCAAATTTTCTTAAAGTCACAATGTAAAAAAAAATTAATAAGATTATTATTTTTTTTAATTGCCCCTGTCCCCACAAACTCATGCAGCAATAAGTCACAACCGCATATGTAAACAGTGTTCAAATCACACCTGTGAGGTATCACTACGATCGTTAGAGCGAGAGCAATAATTCCAGCACTAGACTCGCTATGCAACTCTAACCGCTATTTTTTTTTAAAGCGCCGCCTATGGAGATTTGTAGGTAACGTAGTTTGTCGCCGTTCCATGAGTGTGCGCAATTTTAAAGCATGACATTTTAGGTATCTATTTACTCTACTACTAATTACTAACATCATCCTTCACATTATACAATAAAATTTGGCTGACTTAATTTGTTAAATGTTTCCTAAAAATATTGTGTTTGAAAGACTGCTGCGCAAATACAGTGTGACATAAAATATTGCAATGATCGCCATTTTATTATCTAGATTCTCTGCTAAAAAATATATATATATATATATATATATATATATATATATATACAGTGCCTTGCGAAAGTATTCGGCCCCCTTGAACTTTTCAACCTTTTGCCACATTTCAGGCTTCAAACATAAAGATATAAAAATTTTATTTTTTGTGAAGAATCACCAACAAGTGGGACACAATTCTGAAGTGGAACGAAATCTATTGGATTTTTGAAACTTTTTTAACTAATAAAAAAATGAAAAGTGGGGCATGCAAAATTATTCGGCCCCCTTGCGTTAATACTTTGTAGAGCCACCTTTTGCTGCGATTACAGCTGCAAGTCGCTTGGGGTATGTCTCTATCAGTTTTGCACATCGAGAGACTGAAATTCTTGCCCATTCTTCCTTGCAAAACAGCTCGAGCTCAGTGAGGTTGGATGGAGAGTGTTTGTGAACAGCAGTTTTCAGCTCTTTCCACAGATTCTCGATTGGATTCAGATCTGGACTTTGACTTGGCCATTCTAACACCTGGATACGTTTATTTGTGAAACATTCCTTTGTAGATTTTGCTGTATGTTTGGGATCATTGTCTTGTTGGAAGATAAATCTCCGTCCCAGTTTCAGGTCTTTTGCAGACTCCAACAGGTTTTCATCCAGAATGGTCCTGTATTTGGCTGCATCCATCTTCCCCTCAATTTTAACCATCTTCCCTGTCCCTGCTGAAGAAAAGCAGGCCCAAACCAGGATGCTGCCACCACCATGTTTGACAGTGGGGATGGTGTGTTGAGGGTGATGAGCTGTGTTGCTTTTACGCCAAACATATCGTTTTGCATTGTGGGCAAAAAGTTCGATTTTGGTTTCATCTGACCAGAGCACCTTCTTCCACATGTTTGGTGTGTCTCCCAGGTGGCTTGTGGTAAACTTTAGACGAGACTTTTTATGGATATATTTGAGAAATGGCTTTCTTCTTGCCACTCTTCCATAAAGGCCAGATTTGTGCAGTGTACGACTGATTGTTGTCCTATGGACAGACTCTCCCACCTCAGCTGTAGTTCTCTTCAGTTCATCCAGAGTGATCATGGGCCTCTTGGCTGCATCTCTGATCAGCCTTCTCTTTGTCTGAGCTGAAAGTTTAGAGGGACGGCCAGGTCTTGGTAGATTTGCAGTGGTCTGATACGCCTTCCATTTCAAAATGATCGCTTGCACAGTGCTCCTTGGGATATTTAAAGCTTGGGAAATCTTTTTGTATCCAAATCCCGCTTTAAACTTCTCCACAACAGTATTACGGACCTGCCTGGTGTGTTCCTTGGTCTTCATGATGCTCTCTGCGCTTTCAACAGAACCCTGAGACTATCACAGAGCAGGTGCATTTATACACAGACTTGATTACACACAGGTGGATTCTATTTATCACCATCAGTCATTTAGGACAACATTGGATCATTCAGAGATCCTCGCTGAACTTCTGGAGTGAGTTTTCTGCACTGAAAGTAAAGGGGCCGAATAATTTTGCACGCACCACTTTTCACTTTTTTATTTGCTAAAAAAGTTTAAAATATCCAATAGATTTCGTTCCACTTCACAATTGTGTCCCACTTGTTGGTGATTCTTCACAAAAAATTTAAATTTTATATCTTTATGTTTGAAGAGTGAAATGTGGCAAAAGGTTGAAAAGTTCAAGGGGGCCGTATACTTTCGCAAGGCACTGTATATATATATATATATATATAATGTTTGGAGTTCTAAGTAACTTTCTAGCAAGAAATACAAATAACAAATGTTAGAAATAGGCTTAGGCATGAAAGGGTTTAACCTTAGAAGTTTTACAAGAAATGCATTTCCCACAACCATAAAAAAGCAGTCAAAAAGTTGAGAACACCCCCTTTGGTTACTAGGAGGGTCTATAATCCCAGGAGCTAATCTATCCATAAGTGTATGGGCTTTCCTATATATATATTTAAGAACAGGTGGTAAAACTTTGTACCTTAACAAATTATTACAATACTTTCTAACAATATACTCTCATTTTACACTGTATATTATAATCTAAGATTATCCAGAAACCATCTATATGATTATTTGTTACTGCTGGTTTTACTTCGTTCTCTATTAAGGAATTCCTATACATCGCCTGTACTGCTAGTCTTTCATAATTATTTCCCTATAATAGCCTTCTTGGACAAACCTCTTCTCAAACATCTCTGATTGTTGTACATAATCATCTAGATTAGTGCAGTTTCTCCATAATCTTATCAACTGCCTCTTTAGAATATTTCATAGTCATAGTCTATAATGGCCATTCCTATCAGTGGGCTTACAATAATCTTTTGTATACAATATTCCATTATCGGTCATAATTTCCACAGCTGGGATAACCATCTTCTTATGATCATATTTCCACAAGAGTACAATATTCTTATCATTTTGGTTCCATGTGTCCATAAAAGTAAGGAGACTACTTTCATCACCATCCCATACCATAAATAGGTCATCAATAAATCTGGTGTAAAAAATTATTTCCTTAGGTCTGTCATGGAATACCACATCTGCCTTTCAGTGTGCCAAAAAAAGATTAGCCACACTGAGAACAAAACGGGCCCCCATAGCAACTCCTCTAGTTTGACAGGAGACATCAGAAGTTTTTGTTGAGATGTTTAGAATTTGGTCTCCAGCATAATTATTTGAGCTTGACAGGTCTGATCCATTGCTGTTATTGGGGGGTGTCTCTCTCATCCATGTCTTGGCGATTTGCACTCTGGCTAAGAATAGCGTTTCTTGCAAAAATATATTTAAGTATTTTTCACCCTCAATGAGAGCGAGAAGCCCCAATATACATTGACGGGGGCATAGGGTTGGTATAGAGCCCATGCGATCATGGAGGAACTGAACTGTCCAGTACCCTTGAATGGATGGGCAGGTCCATAGCAGGTGGTAGAACTAGACATTGGGGTTTGCACATCCAGGGAATTTGGGGCTTTGCCCCGGCCGGTACTTGGAGAGGCGTCAGGTAGGACCTATGGAGAACATAGAGTTGGGTGAGGCAATCGGAGAGCTTAGAGGACACATATTTACAGGTAGCGAGTGCTTCTTCCCAATCCTCATCTGTCACATTGCCCAGGTCTGGCTCCCAATGGGACTTCAGCTAGTAAGCAATGGCAATAGTCGTGGGCAACATGCGGTGACTATATATTTGGGAGATACATTTTTTGGGGTCCCGACTCGTAATAATGTCCACAAATAGTATGAATTTGAGTGTTGGGATGGAATCCTTGAGTTGAGTGTTGAGCGCATGTCAGAGTTTGAGGTAGCGGAAGAACATATGGTTGAGTAGAGCGAAGCAGTCTTTTAGTGACTGAAATGACTTAACCGCCCCATTTGCTACTACTTGTGACAGGTATATAACCCCCTTATTGATCCACAGACCATGGTCAGGGATGGAAGATAGCTTGGGCATGTGTGGGTTGTCCCACAGTGGTGTGTGTATGTGTGAATGGAGAGTGGGAGCCTTACTGTGATGCATGGCCAGTTGCCAGATCTTGCAGTGATGGAATAGCATGCGATTCCTATTACCAGTATGGGGCACTCCATGAGTTTCACAGAGCAAGATCTGAAAAGGATGAATCACTGTGCCAAGGGCCTGGGAACAAACTAGGGTGGAGTATCATTCTTTGTCATTTTGATTAAAATAAAAAAAGTAGGAGAGTTGGGACGCAATGTAGTAGAGGGAGAGGTCAGGTAGTGCGTTGCCTCTCAGATCAATTGAACATTTCAAGACTCGCCATAACAGTTTGTGTCGGGAGGAGCCCCAAATGAATGTATTGAGAATGGATTCCATGGACTTGAATATGCATGGTGGAATGTAGAGTGGAGCCTGCTAGAAAACGTAGAGTAACTTGGGGAGGAGGATAATTTTTACTAGGTTGATTCGTCCCATAACCCCGAGGGCTTTGTTTTCTTAAAATTAATTATTTAACTAGAATAAGTACCTGCAGCAGGGACAGGACTGGGAGTCAATTAAGTATGCTGTATTAAAATGGGTTGACTAGCATTTGCTGATAGGCAGAGAGCAGAGTGAGCAGATGGATGACCCTGTTGCTGCTCTTGCACAGTCCAGTTACAAAGCTTAGGGTGAAGATTAAGATCACTGCTTTAAGATCACGTGACAGCCGTGATTGGCTGTCATGGAGGTCACATAATCCCAGTTAGGCGACGGTAACTGTGCAGGTGTATTGGCAGCAATTCACACAAATATGCAGCCCCTCACCACTAAGGACCATTGAGAGGCCACATATTTGCGTACGGCTGCTGCCTAGGAGTTAACTGTAAGCAGCATAATCCACCTGGCTGTGCTGTGTAAAGCTCAGGACTGGATAGACTGCAATACAAATCCTTTGGCAGGGAAAATCTCTTCTATATATGTATTTCATCTGTGTATTTAGCTGTTAGCCTGGAATTCAGTATTAAGACTACAGAAGTTGGGTTCTAAAGGTTTTAAAGATTTTGTTTTATCTTACTGCGACTCGGCTTAAACGCAGCTGAGACTCGGCTGTCCGGGATTCTCTCTCCCTCCTGATTGGCTGAGACAGTCTGCGGGGGCCACTGGCTCCCTCTGCTGTCAATCAATATCAGTGAACCAATGAGGACAAAGAGGGGGCGGTGCCAGCCACAGCTGCATGTCTGAATGGACACAGAAAGCAGCGACTCAGCTCAAGTGTCCCCATAGCAAGCCGCCCGCTCCTGGGGCACTCAGAAGAAGGGAGGGACCAGGAGTGCTGGCAAGGGACCAGAAAAGATGAGGATCCGCACTGCTCTGTGCAAAACCCCTGCACAGAGCAGGTAAGTATAACATGTTTGTTATTTTTAAACCCCAAAAAAAATCACTTTAATGGTACAGTATACAGTATATGCCTAAAGCCCAACACAGACCAGTATCTTTTTCAGTTTTGGATAGTGTCTGCTCTATGTTTAATGCAATTTTAGGTTTGGGCAAGGCTATCTTTACATCCCTAAAGTAATACTAAGGTTTTGTTTTGTTTTTCTTTAAAAATAACAAACATGTCGGACTCACCTGTTCTGTGCAGCCAACATCCTCCTCTTCTTGGTTCTCTGGCCGGAACTCCTGGTCCCTCCTTCCTGTCGAGTGCCCCCACAGCAAGCAGCTTGCTATGGGAGCACCCGAGCCAAGCTGTATCCATTCAGACACAGAGCCGCAGTTCGGCCCCGCCCCTTTATCTTTTCATTGGCTAACTTACTTTGATTGACAGCAGCAGGAGCCAATCAGGAGGGAGAATCCTGGACGGCTGAGGCACTCGTGGACATTGTTGGATTGAGATGGGGCTCAGGTAAGTATTAGAGGGCCTGAGGGGGGCTGCTGCACACAGAAGGTTTTTATCTTAATGCATAGAATGTGTTAAGATAAAAAAAATTCTGCCTTTACAACCACTTTATGTTAAGATTTTGTGCCATTCTTGCAAAACAATAGAGTATCATCGTTCAGGAGCAGGACCTCAGTCACTATCATAGGAATGATCCTTATCCATAACTAGTGCGTTTTATATTTGAGTGTGTTGTTCCATAAAAATCTGCTTTGACAGTGGTGTTTGTCAGCCTGCATTTTTTGATTTTCTGCATTTCTTTGTAATTTTTAAATAACAAAATCACCCTATGTTTTTGCACCTATGAAGGGAAAAATCTGATTTCCTCTGATGTTCATGTTGTACAATTTTTAATTCATCCAATAGAAATTACCCTAAAATAGCCCTTCTATATGAACAGCGGTATGGTGTATACAGTAAATTGCAGCGACTGTTAGGAAGGTTTTTCAGTGCCTTTGTTAGGCAAAACATTAAATTGTACCTACTCTCTGATTTTTAACATTTTGATTTGCTCCAGCTGGAAATTAGGACGTTCAGTTCACCTATATTAAATAAAAAATAAAAAACAGCTTAATGGCAGCTGTGTCTTTAAAACTAATTAGGATGAGTAATGACATTTGCTAATGTTAGATGTATAGTTCTCTGGTGGCTTTTTCTCATGAAAAAATAGATGATGTACCATTTTTTAAACAGTAGGGCAAGTTCAACAAGTGGGCCTCTATAGCCTACATTCTTACTTCTTCCCTGCTTAGATGATATACAGGTCATTTTTTACAGGCTCATTGTCAGTTAGTTTTATAAGGTATGTTGTTTAGGTTTCAACTTTTAACATGCACAGTCAGTAATCTGTGTATGCTATTAAAGAGACACACTGTCACCTGACATTTTATGGCAAAGTGGCAAGGCCTCCTAATAGCCCCTCCCCCCTTTATAGTCATCGATCCACACTCCTTTGCCACCTCCCTGCTGCAGAAGTCTACCCTAGGTAGGCTCCAGTGCCAATGCTTACAAGGGTGGATAATGGTATTGCCCCTCCCCATATGACAACATACAGAACCGGCAAAAAGCTACTGAGGCCCAAGTACTATCACACGGGAGGCCACATGCTCCTCCATGCCTGGAATCCCAGCTCTCTTTGAGGATCTGAGTGAGACTCCAACAGAGTAGAGAACTATACCTTACTGGGAGGTTGGGGGAGGTAATCAGAAGGCACAGTCACTTTGCCTATTTACAGTGTATCCTTAAATATGTTAATTGACTAATAGCATTTAGCTCAAAGTTTGGTCTGGAGCTTAAAGAGAACCTGTAGTGACAGAAGTAAATAATTGCCTGGCTTTGTCTGGCCTCCTTACTCTCTTATCTGAAAAAAGCATGCAGATAAGAAAGTCATAGTAAAGTTGGATCTCTTCATCTGTATACTTGTTCAAATCAGTGCTACAGAAAAAAGGGAAGCCATTAGAGTAAAACATGTAGGCAACTACCATTTTTATAAGGACATCAGCAATGATAGCCACCATACTCTCTAAATGTATGTTTCTGGTAATAAAAAAGATACTTTGAGATAGCACTAACATGTTAAATCAATTTAGTGCTCACCTTTACATTGTAGCCTATGTAGGAGTTGTGAATCAATGTATACATTGAAGGGTCCTTTCTCATCGACATTCCGATAAGCACCACCAGTCAGTTTTTGACCAGAAGCTCCATACAGCCATATGGGCAGGTGGCTATAAACAAACATCTGACTTTACACCCGCCTACCACCGAGTCTGTCCAGACCTGGGAAAAAATGAACAGAACGCAATCTTTTTACATTTTCCTGGACCTAAATGTTACAGGAAGTAGCGTGATGTACACAGGCAGCAGAGTTGGTTTAAATCTGGCCACCCACAGTGTTGTCACAGGTCTGCCTGTGTTTGCCGACAAACTGAAAGGGACATGGATGTCACAGAACTGAACGGGCACAGATGTCATAGAACTGATATCCCTTATTCAGCAGGGGATCCGCTCATGGATCTCCTGCTGATCCTAGCAGACACTGTTCTGTGTGAAAGAGCCCTTAATGTGCAGTCACATAGCCCATGTTATAATAACTGCTATACACGCTACTACTCATAACCCGTAATATATGGAAACCTGGTCCTTATTGATTTCAATTGTTTCCAAGTCTTTGACCTCCAACAATTAGGTAACTGGTAAGGTCAGAACTAATAAGCTGTATATTTGTTCCCAGTTATTAATTAAAAAAGTATGGAACCCACTGAATCAACATAACAGGCAAACAGACATTTGAGAGGGAACATGAAGGCCTGCATAAATCTCTCAACACAAGTTCCTTTTTTTTTTGCATAACCATCATAACATTTAAGGACATATTTATAAAGCAGGTAAAGTAGTACTAAACCCTCAGTGTTTTTTAGTTTAACACATTGAACATAAAAAATAAACATTCCCCAGTAAACTATTTGTTGCAGTTGTAAGTGCAGTCTCCAGTTAGTCTGTTAGTTTAGAAGGGGAGCAGGGGAATGCCTTGACACCCTAGACCAGTGATGGCGAACCTTGGCACCCCAGATGTTTTGGAACTACATTTCCCATGATGCTCAACCACACTGAAGTGTGCATGAGCATCATGGGAAATGTAGTTCCAAAACATCTGGAGTGCCAAGGTTCGCCATCACTGCCCTAGGCTAAGGGTCTCTCTAAGTCCTGGGTCTCTTACTCCCGTAGTCACCTGATCACTGTGATAGCCTCTGATTGGCTATCAGTGATCAATCACTTTGCAGCCTGCCCCTGTGTTTTTTTTTCTTTTTTCTTATCTGAATGGAGAGAAAGATAGTGTACGTTTCTCTCCTTGCTAGGGGAGGCAATGTAAATAAACAACAGTGTGTTTGAAAACAAATAAAAAATAAAAAATAAATAGCTAGACAAGGTTTGATTAAAGAGGAAGTAAACCCTGATGGGTTTACTTTCTCTTTCATTCCCTGCAAAGGCAAAGCATAATGGACTACTATGCATCGCATAGTAGCCCATTATGTGTCACTTATCTGACACAGGAGCCAGCGAAGTCGCCGCTGTCCCCTGTAGTCCGCCGCATCCATCTTGCTGGTGGCGTCTCGCAGCTCCGCTGCTGTAATTCGGCGAAGCCGCGATGACGTCACTCCCGCGCATGCGCACGGGAGTCGACACGTGCGGCAGCTCCATTCTTGGAAATGCCGCGCTCAGTGCGCCGTAGACAGCGGTGCCCGTTTTCGGGGAAATATCTCCTAAACCATATAGGTTTAGGAGATATTGCTTGGACCTACAGGTAAGCCTTAATCTAGGCTTACCTGTAGGTCAAAGTGGTTTGTAAGGGTTTACAACCACTTTAAGACCAGGGTCAGTATATTTTAGAATTTATTGTGGCTTGTTCCTTCGTGGTAAGTTATGGTAATAGCAAGAACTGTACAGCTAATTTAAAGAAAAACTTTTTTTTTAACATATTTTGAGCCAGTTTTCCTGTGATAATAAAGAAAATCAGGAGCAATCCATTACCATTTACCACCAAATGAAAGCCCAATTTGTCCTGAAAAAAACCCAAAGTATAATCCACCTGGATACACAAAGTAGTTGGGATGATATGTACAGTTTTGCTAACACATGTCCAAGTTGCAAAACTGTGTTCAGACATTAGGATTTAATTAACTGAAACATAGGCAAGGATATAGAATGGCATGGAGTGGTATGGAGTGGCATTAAGTGAAGGGACTCCTCGTCCCTTCAGAGTATCATGGTGCAATCAATATATCTTTTCTCAAAGTTAACAAGGAATTCCTCCAAAGGATCACAGTGTATTCAATATATATCTTTTTTTTTTCTCTATGGCAGCAATCACTCAAGCATTATATTATTTTCAATGTGATAAAAAGATGAGAAGGTTTGAAACCCCAGTTTGTAAATTTGTTCAGTGTATTTAGTTTCATCAACAAAATCCTTAAGACCTGGGTTAGAGTAGTGTACATTTAAAACCAACACTTTTTTAAGAATGAAATGGGGACCATAATCACTCAGACTAAAAATGAGAAAAAGACCGCAATTTTGAGTTGACGAGGTTCCCTGCCCTATCCCAAAAAAACAAAACCGTCTTTGGATATACATTTATCTGTGCTTGCTATGGGTTAGGTGGTATTTATTAAAATTCACCTTTTTATAACTTTACAAATCTCTATAGATACATTCCTCACACGCTAGAATTTACATTTATAGCATAGTGTTTAAAAAAAAAAAAAACTGTTCTTTTTATCATTAAAAAGTGTCCCTTAGGCTTCGGCTCTAAAAAAATGAATGCATTGTCTGGGAAGTACTGCGATCTCTGTGAAAGGTAATAAATATCTATAAGTCCGATTCTTACATATTAGTTAGCATGCAAGCACACACATTAATATAATGTATCGGAAATTAGGTACAATTTAGGAGTGCTTATATTCTTGCCTTGCTTGAAAACCAGAATAGTGTCCAGAGGGAAATATAGAGGTGTCATTGCTGATTTCCTTCTGAAAATACAACTATCGCTGGCTTCAGCAGAACTCTTGATCTGCATACTTGTTCCGAGTCAATGACTCAGAAAATATTGAAGACAATATATCAGCATAACAGGTAGGTAACTAGCATTCATCAGCAAGGAACACTTTAATAGTGAAGGTCAAATCAAATCCTAATGCCTGAATGCAGTTTGGTAACTTTGGCATGTGTTGTTAAAACTGTAGTTAACTTTGCAACTACAGTAATATCTTAGATTGTGAGTAACGCGGTTCCCAAGCATTTCCCAATAAGAGCTATTATTTTTTTTAAATCCTGATTCAGAGCAGGATTCAAGCCTCTGCGGTGTGCAGTACCACATTTGGCCAGAGGTGCCAAGAGCGCCACTGAGGGACCCCAGAAGAGGAGGATCTGGCCACTCTGTTCAAAACCAATCGCACAGAGTAGGTAAGTATAACATTTTTTTTTTATTTAAAACAGCAAACCTTTACATATCCTTTAATGAATGCAGAGCTCCCTTAATTTGTGTATTTTATATATTCCTTTGTTATCACCATTTTTTTATTTTTTTTGCAAAAATTTCAATAATAGGGCTTTTATAATTTTATTTTAAGGTAAAGAATGACTGCTCCAATCTTTACCTGCACCTATTATAGACATTGATAAAGAGGAGATGATATCAGCTTTGGGCAGGTTAGACAAGATGAACTTGATGTTCTGTATGTGGTTTGTTTAACAAGTTTGTTGCAGAAGTTACCTGTATCTGGGAGATGTATTATATGGAAACGTTAACAGGACTAATGCCGTGTACACACGGTCGGACTTTTCCGGCAGAAAAGGTCAGACGGAATCATTTCATCGGATATTCTGATCGTGTGTGGGCTTCAGCTGACTTTTTCTTTAGAAAATTCTGACGGACCTAGAAATAGAACATGTTTTAAATGTTTCAGACGGAATCAATTCCTATCGGGAAAACCATTTGTCTGTATGCTATTCCGACAGACAAAAAACAACGCAAGGGCAGCTATTGGCTACTGGCTATTTAACTTCCTTTTTTTCAAGTCCCATCTTACGTGTTGTAAGTCACCACGTTCTAAACAATCAGACTTTGGTGTGATCGTATGTATGCAAGTCCGTTTCAGCGGAACTCTGGCAGAAAAACCATCAGAGTTTATTCTGGCGGAAAAAACAGTCGTGTGTACGGGGCATAACACACAAAAGATACAGAGTACTAAGCCATATGACTAATAAACTTTATGTGGGGATGGGGTTTGGAATTAAACTATCTATGTTACAAACCCCCCCCCCCCCCCAAAAAAAAAACCAGGAAAGTAATAATACATCGGCAATGCCTCCAGCTTTAAAGCAGTCTTAAAACCAAAACTGTAATATATTGCCGCTTAACAATCATTAGATGTGGAGGCTGCATTCAGTTTATTTTTTTAGGGCCAGAGCCTAGTGACATCATCACGCTTAACTGTTCAGTATTTGAGCCGAGTATACTTGACTGTAGGCAGAAGTGATCCTGACCTTTGAGGGGGAGATGAATGTACAGTATGTTGCTGATCAATTTCAACCCTTTGTGAGTATATCTGATTGCTTTTATTTGGAATAGAGTATTGTTTCAAATGGAGAGCATTAGATGTCATTTTATTGCCTTGAGGTACAAGCTATTGGAGGAGAGGTGGTGTAGAGGTGGAGTAAAATGTGAATTATCCATGAGGATGGAGCCGTAGAGGATTACCTGGTGAGCAGACCTGCATGCATCTTTTCATTATGGTGTTTTGGAAGGAGTGTTCACAAGAATTATGTGAAGTGGAAACGTTTCACTATTCATAGAGTGCACTGAGGATATTATTCATGGACTTGATTTTGTTATTATTGTATCTGTTTTTTTTTATTTGTTCTCTCAATAAGATGTTTTGGTGAATTGTACTTGTTTCAATATTTTTTTCATTTACACAGTTATACACATATTATTGGTTGGAAGTACAGTGGCTTGAAAAAGTATTCACACCCCTTGAAATTTTCCACATTTTGTCATGTTACAACCAAAACTTAAATGTATTTTATTGTGATTTTATGTGATAGACCAACACAAAGTGGCACATAATTGTGAAGTGGAAGGAAAATGATAAATAGTTTTCAACATTTGTTACAAATAAATATGTGAAAAGTGTGGCGTGCATTTGTATTCAGCCTCCCTGAGTCAATACTTTGTATAACCACCTTTCGCTGCAATTACAGTCACAAGTCTTTTTGGGCATGTCTCTACCAGCTTTGTACATCTAGAGAGCGACATTTTTGCCCATTCCTCTTTGCAAAATAGTTCAAGCTCTGTCAGATTGGACTGAGAGCATCTGTGAACAGCAATTTTCAGGTTTGCCACAGATTCTTAGTTGGATTTAGGTCTGGACTTTGACTGGGCCATTCTAACACATGAATATGCTTTGATCTAAACTATCCATTGTAGCACTGGCTGTATGTTTAGGGTCATTGTCCTGTTGTAAGGTGAACTTATGCTCCAGTCTCAAGTGTTTTGCAGACTCTAAGCCCTTGTACACACGGTCGGACATTCTGACGGAAAATGTCCGATCGGACCATGTTGTCGCATAATCCGGCTGTGTGTGGGCTCCATCGGGCTGTAAAACTTTCCGACAACATGATCCAATCGGACTTTGTCCGATTGTGTGTAGAGAATTCCGATCGGACAAAGTGCCACGCAGGCTCAGATCAAATTCTTAGACCAAAGCTATTGGCTACTAGTCTGAACGTAGTCCCGTCATAACGAAATAACATCATCACGTTACGTACGATCGGATTTTCCGACAACTTTGTCTGACCGTGTGTATGCAACACAAGTTTCGGACAAAATGCGTCTGACAAAATCCGACAGATTTTGTTGTCGGAATGTCTGACCGTGTGTACAAGGGCTTACAGGTTTTCTTCTAAGATTGCCCTGTATTTGGCTCCATCCATCTTCCCATCAACTCTGAACAGCTTTCCTGTCCCTGCTGAAGAAAAGCATCCCCACAACATAATGCTGCCACCAACATCTTTCACGTTGGGGATGATGTGTTTAGGGTGAGGTGCAGTGTTAGTTATCCGCCACACATAGTGTTTTGCTTTTAGGCCAAAAGGTTCAATTTTGATCTCATCTGACCAGAGCACTTTCTTCCACCATGTCCCCCACTGTGTTTGCTGTGTCCCCCACATGGCTTCTTGCAAACTGTAATTGGGACTTCGTATGGCTTTCTTTCAACAATGATTTTCTTCTTGCCACTCTTCCATAAAGGCCAGATATGCAGAGTGTACGACTAATAGTTGTCCTGTGGACAGATTCTCCCATCTGGACTGTGTATCTCTGCAGCTCCTCCAGAGTTACAATGGGCCTCTTGGCTGCTTCTCTGATTAATGCTCTCCTTGCCTGGCCTGTCAGTTTAGGTGGATGGCCATGTCTTGGTAGGTTTGCAGTTGGTGCCATACTCTTTCCATTTTTGGATGATGGATTGAACAGTGGTCTGTGAGATGTTCAAAGCTTGGGGTATTTTTTTTTTATAAAACAACCCTGCTTTAAACTTCTCCACAACTTCCCTGACAACAAATCCCTGACCTGTCTGGTGTGTTCCTTGGCCTTCATAATGCTGTTAGTTCACTAAGGTTCTCTAACAGACCTCTGAGGGCTTCACAGAACAGCTGTATTTATACTGAGATTAAATTGCACACAGGTGTACTCTACCTACTTATTAGGTGACCTCTGAAGGCAGTTGGTTCCACTAGATTTTAGTTAGGGTTATCAGAGTAAAGGGGGCTGAATACAAATGCATGCCACACTTTTCACATATTTATTTGTAAAAACCATTTACCTTCCACTTCACAGTTATGTGCCACTTTGTGTTGGTCTATCAGAAAAAATCCCAAAAAATCAATTTACATTTTTGGTTGTAACATGACAAAATGTGGAAAATGTCAAGGGGTATCAATACTTTTTCAAGACACTGTATATTTAAGTGTAGCACTTTTTATAAAATATATATTTATAAAATATTTATTAATGTTCCCAACTTCCCTGCATATTCTGCAAACCTGGAAAATGCTTTGATCCTCAGATTGTTTGTGCACTGGTGTGCAGTCATGTTGGAACAGGAAGGGGCTATCCCCAAACTGTTTCCACAAAGTTGGGAGCATGAATTTGTCCAAAATGTCTTGGTATGCTGACGCCTTAAGAGTTCCTTTCACTGGAACTAAGGGGCCAAGACCAACCCCTGCAAAAGAACCCCACACCATAATCCCCCCTCCATCAAATGATTTGTACCAGTGCACAAAGGAAGGCCCATAAAGACATGGATGAGCGAGTTTGGGGTGGAGGAACTTGACTGGCCTGCACAGAATTCTGACCTCAACCCAGTAGAACACCTTTGGTATGAATTCAAGCGGAGACTGCGAGCCAGGCCTTCTTGTCCACATCAGTGCCTGACCATACAAATGGCGCTTCTGAACGAATGGTCAAACATTCCCATAGACACACTCCTAAAACTTGCGGACAGCCTTTCCAGAAGAATTAAAGCTGTTTTAGCTGCAAAGGGTGGGCCAACTCAATAATGAACCCTACGGACTAAAACTAGGATGCCATTAAAATTCATGTGTGAGTAAAGGAAGGCATCCCAATACTTTTGGTAATAAAGTATATATGCCATGGAAAATCAAACATTTGGAACCCAAAAGAATGCATTTCCAAGCACGTAGAAGGACAGTTCTGTAGGGAAACAAATGAAGATCCACTATGTCCGGAGGTAAAAGCTCAAATTGACACCAGAGAATTTCAGATTATTTCATGATCCATGCAGCACTACATTATACAGCTCTTGGATTTAAAGTGGATGTAAACCCAGTCTCATACTTTCTAATCTACTGCAATATTGGTTATCTAGAAGGATATACATGCCTCCTGCATGTATACTATCTGTCAAATGTCTCCCCTCTGTCTGCTATGAGACCAGAAAAACTGCAAACTTTGTGGGTGGGTCTGTTTTCCAGAGCCCAGTGGGTGGAGTCGTGATGTCAGTAGACTCCCCTCCCACCTCTACACTCCCCTTATCAACATGCATTTTCTCCTGTGTATTTCTTACACTGAACTTCTGCTATGATCACTAACATCCAGTCAAAACCCAGAAAAGTCCCCACATGACTACAGCATGCCAAATCATACTGAGATGTGGAACAGCCAATCCTTGCAGAGCAGCAAAAGAAAGGAGTGGGAGGGAATTAAAAAATAATGCATGTCTCTTAGGCTAGTGCACGAGATATGTAAATTACCTGTCAATACAGCAGGCGGGGGGGGGGGGGGGGGGGGTTGACAAAGTTTTTCTCTGTTTGTCAAGATCTGTTTGTCAAGATTTGTCAAGATTTATCTCACTGAACAATCAAAGAGGATTGCTCAGAGCTGGATTAGCTCTTTGTGGCAAGACTGGGCTCAATTGATAGGAAATCTTATACTCTACATTATGACATCAAAAAAAAAAATGTTTGCGGGTTTACATCCACTTTAAGGCACTTCTGTCAGTCAAGCAGGGTTCAGTGTAGTTTCCGGGCCTCTACAAAGAAGTCACGGAAAAATATCAACTTAGAGTTTTGGAAGCATATTTCTCCAGAGGCTTTTGCCCTTTGTACAATAGGGTAATAGTCTCAAAAGTTCATTAGCTTGAAAGTAAAAGTACATGAGCACCAATGGACTTAGGTTTCACAGGCATCCTGTGTGCTCATTCTACAGCAAAGTGATTAGAGAAATGGCGGTGAGAAACAAGGACTGCAGCAAAGTTTCAGTAGATGTGGCAAAATATTAGCCTCCCACTCCTGCAGGCAGGTGGGGAATTTGCACATAAACCTGCAATTGCAGTTCTCTACATTCTTCGTTCAGGAGATTTTACTTTAGTCACCAAGGTGGGAATGGTGGTGGAGTGGGATGTAGTGGTGTCCTCTATCCCGCTGATACAGGCCTCCCTGGTAGTAATATGATTGCAGATCTTGACTAGATCTTTCCTGGCAAGGCAGCCATTCATCTAGAGATGATCTATTTTTGTGGTCAGGGCCATTGGCAGCTCACAATGGCCTAAAAAAATACCATCTTAAGATCAACCTGTACTGAGGGCTCTCCATCCAGGTCGTCACCATATTAGATTGAGGAAAAGGACGCCCTCACGCAAACCTCCACTGAAGAAATAATTTGCCAGAGTACACTTGGATAGGCTTTGTTATCCTCATCATCTCAGAAGGATGCCTATATCAAAGGATGCATATTTGAGGCTGCTAGAACTGGCAGCAAGAAATAGGAATGCAGAGAAAATCAGGTCTGGCAATCAGATTCCCTAAGAGAATATGTTCTAGTAATAACTATTACACCTACATAATGCTTTTTTTTCCCTTTGGGACTCAAAGCACTTTACACCTTATAAGCAGTGTTCTTAAAAAGTGCAGGCATTTATTAGTGTAATAGCATCATCTTGTAATCCTCCTCCTGGCTTATTGTCAACAAACCTGTAACTCCAACAGCTGTTATTTTGTCTTTGTTCTCCCTTTTTAAGCTTTTCTATTATGTAACACCTTTCTTTGGTGTGTATGAAACATCATAACTTTGCTTGTGCATAGTTACATAGTTACATAGTAGGTGAAGTTGAAAAAAGTCCATCAAGTCCACACTATGAGTGTGATTACATGTCAGTACGGTATTACATTGTATATCCCAGTATGTTGCGGTCGTTCAGGTGCTTATCTAATAGTTGTTTGAAATTATCAATGCTCCCCGCTGAGACCACCGCCTGTGGAAGGGAATTCCACAGCCTTGCCGCTTTTGCAGTAAAGAACCCTCTACATAGTTTAAGGTTGAACCTCTTTTCTATTAATTTTAATGAATAGCCACGTGTTTTGTTAAACTCCATTCCGCAAAAAAGTTTTATCCCTATTATGGAGGTCACAAGTATGGTATTTGTAAATTAAAATCATATCCCCTCTCAAGTGTCTCTTCTCCAGAGAGAATAAGTTCAGTGCTCACAACCTTTCTTCATAACCTCCAGACCCTTTATTAGCTTTGTTGCCCTTTTTTGTACACGCTCCATTTCAAGTACATCCATCTTGAGGACTAGTGCACAGAACTGGACAGCATACTCCAGGTGCGGCCGAACCAGAGTCTTGTAGAGTGGGAGAATTATTGCTTTATCCCTGGAGGTAATCCCTTTTTTAATGCATGCCAATATTCTGTTTGCTTTGTTAGCAGCTTGGCATTGCATGCCATTGCTGAGCCTATCATCTACTAGGACCCCAGGTCCTTTTCCATCCTAGATTCTCCCAGAGGTTCTCCCCCTAGTGCAGTGATGGCGAACCTTGGCACCCCAGACGCTTTGGAACTACATTTCCCATGATGCTCAACTATATTTCACAGTGTACGAGCATCATGGGAAAGTAGTTTCAAAACATCTGGGGTGCCAAGGTTCGCCATCACTGCCCTAGTGTATAGATTGCATTGATATTTTGCCACCCAAATGCATTATTTTACTTTTTTTTTTCATTAAACCTCATTTGCTATGTAGTTGCCTAGTGTGTGTGTAACCCTCCTGAATATATAAAGTACTCAATGCAATCTCCCCCTCAATGTGCAAGCGCTCCCACCTTCACATGAACTCCCAATCATATAATATGATGTGTAAATTGATGAATAAATAATTAATGTAAATGAATTTACAATACAACCCTCCTGAATATATAAAGTGCTCAATGCAATCTCCCCCTCAATGTGCAAGCGCTCCCACCTTCACATGAACTCCCAATCATATAATATGATGTGTAAATTGATGAATAAATAATTAATGTAAATGAATTTACAATACAATTTATAAACAATGTGCTTATAAATCAGTCGATCAATAGTGAATGGTCCAATCTTGACCAAGTGATTATAGACAATATTATAGTCCAATATGTGATAAAAAAAAAAAAAACAGTCCAATATGTGATAGGTAAAAAAACTGATGCTGTGAAAACACCAATCTTCACTCTGATTCACCTCTGTGCATATGACAAAAGAATGCTTGCGCACCCTCCACTGGATGTACCCTCACCTCGTTCCTTTGGTATATGACCAGGCAGCCATTTTCACCTTGGAATATTCCTTCCTGATGGTGACCAGAGCCCTCCTCTCATATCACCTACACGTAATGTAAAAAATGGCAATAGTGCTTTATCCTTTTAAAAAATGTATTAAACAATCAAACATCATGTATACACACATTTCCATATCAAAAAATCTGCCTCTATGCAATCAACCTCTGTGTGGAGACGGTGGTTTCATCTTGGGATTGGTTCTGCAGCTCTGGTCGGCAGTGTCCCCTCCATTCGTCACACTGGAACAAGCTTCCCGATTACTTCCTCATACGTCAGCCCTCCACACCTCTCCTACTAGTTTCGTCACACCCTTGGGACTTCCTCTGGGAGATATATATTGGGAAGCTTGTTTCAGTGTGACAGACGGAGGGGACACTGCCGACCGAAGCTGCAGAACTGGTTCCAAGGTGAAACCACCGTCTCCACACAGAGGTTGATTGCATAGAGGCAGATTTTTTAATATGGAAATGTGAGTGTATACATGGCGTTTGATCGTTCAATACATTTTTAAAAAGTATAAAACACTATTTCCAGTTTTTACTTTACATGTGGGTGATATGGGAGGGTGGCTCTGGTAACCATCAGGAAAGAATATTCCAACGTGAAAACGGCTGCCGGGTCATACACCAAAGGTAGGAGGAACGATAGGAGGAGTACCCTAGAGGATTGGCTATTATCACAAATGCTTTTATTTTAAAGCTTTGAGGTGAGGGTACATCCGGAGGTGGGAGCACAAGGATTTTTTTGTCATATGCACAGAGGTGGATCAGAGTGAAGATTGGTGTTTTCACAGCATCTGTTTTTTTCCTATCATATATTGGACTTTTTTTTAATCACATACTGGACTATAATATTATCTATAATCACTAAAGATTGGACCATCCACTATTTATTGATTGATTTTAAAGCACATTGTTTATTAATTGTATTGTATATTCATTTACATTCCTTATTTATTCATCCATTTACACATCATAATATATGATTGGGAGTTCATGTGAAGGTGAGAGCACTTTATTGAGGAGGAGGAGATTGCATTGAGCACTTTATATATTCAGGGGGGTTACACACAAACTATCATATCACTGACAGTTCATTTAGCACTGCACTCATTTGTTATTTATTTTTTCTGTAGTATCACATATTTAGGAAGTGTGGGGAGTGCTGGTGTTCTGCCGTATAGTGTCTGGCCATGAAATAGTGTCCGCCCCGTACTGCGCATGCGCAGTACGGAGCAGACGAAGCTTCGGAAAATTTCCGAAGCTGAACGGCACCTGCGCCGTGAGTGGAGGTGGTAGCCCCACCATCCAAGCGGACATAGGGTTGTGAGTATTAAAGGGCCCCTCGCGGGCGAGCTTCGCTCGCCACGCTTCGGGGCTCGGCCTCGCTGCGCTCGGCTCTTTTTTATTCCTACTCTATGTCCACTTGGATAGTGGGGATAGAACCTGGACTCACGGCGCAGGCGCCGTTCATCCTCGGCAATTTTCGGAATCTGTGTTGCTGTGTACTGCGCATGCGCAGTACACAGCGGACACTATCCGATGGAGGACGTTATTAGACAAGACACTGGCAGCTTTTTTGTTTATTGGTTTCTTTACATAGCTGCTCACATTTCACATAATTACATGTAGTTGTCTACCCCATTAATTTGTTCTTCTTGCAAGGTTTCCACATCCTGCAGAGAAGTTATTGCCCTGCTTAGCTTAGTATCGTCTGCAAATACAGAGATTGAACTGTTTACCCCATCCTCCAGGTCGTTTATGAACCAAATAGGATTGGTCCCAGCACAGAACCCTGGGGGACCCCACTACACACCCCTGACCATTCCCACTACCTACCCCTGACCATTCCGAGTATTCCCCATTTATCACCACCCTCTGAGCTCCCCTTGTAGCCAGTTTTCAATCCTATGGTCCATGCCAACGGACCTTATTTTTTACAGTAAACGTTTATGGGGAACTGTATCAAATGCTTTTGTAAAATCCAGGTACACCACGTCTACAGGCTTTCCTTTATCTAGATGGCAACTCACCTCCTCATAGAAGGTTAATAGATTGGTTTGGCAAGAATGTTTCTTCATGAATCCATGCTGATATACCGTCTTCATTACTAAAATCCTGTATATAATCCCTTATCATCCCCTCCAAGAGCTTGCTTGCTATTGATGTTAGCCTAGCTGGTCTGTAATTCCCAGGGATGTATTTTGGGCACTTTTTAAATATTGGTGCTACATTGGCTTTTCTTCAATCCGCTGGTAACATTCCAGTGGACTGTCAGAAAAAATTAGGGAACTCAGTCAAGTAAATGCCAGACCATTGTTTCTAAGTACCTTCGGGTGCAAGTTATCCGGACCAAGTGATTAATTAATGTTAAGTTTCCCAAGTCTAATTCTAATTCTGTCCTTAGCCATGAGGGTGCTTCCTTTGATGTGTCACAAGGATAAACACTGCAGATTTGGTTACTGAAGCCCCCTGATTCCCATGTGAAGACTGAACAGAAGAATAAATTCAATACCTTCGCCATCGCTCCATCCTTTGTAAGCAGATGTCCTTCCTCATTCTTTATGGGGTTAATATGGTCTGTCCTGCCTTTTTTTACTGTTTACATACTTAAAGAATTTCTTGGGATTTTTTTTTGCTCTACTCCTCTATATGTCTTTCGTGTTCTATCTTAGCCACCCTAATTGCACTCTTACATTTCTTGTTGCATTCTTTATAAAGTTTGAGGCTCTGATTCCACTGCTGCGAGTTGTTCTGCGACTTGACACACGTGAAGTCACATGACAAGTCAAAACCCATGTGTTTCAATGGTTCTTGTTCTAATTGGTGCGACTCCAAAAAGGTTCTTGCACTACTTTGTTCCGTCTTCGGTGCGACTTGTTCTCCATAGAAAGGAATTAAGTCGCAATACAGTCGCATGTACATGTCTGACACCGCAACTTTGTTGTGACTTCCACTGAAGTCTACGGAAGCACACAATCTCTGTTGCTCCCAAATACATCACTTCCTATATTGATGTACGTGAGTGTCGAAGACAGCAGGAATCATGCCTAGGGCTAGAAAGAACAAGCAACAATGTCCGGCAATATATGACCTCAGAGATCCAGGCTACAAAGATCATGTAAAGAAGGTGAGAGCATGGTTGGATGTGGTTCGCATATATTATGATACCTGGGACTCTTTATCAGCTACAGAACGGTCTTCAAAAAGTAAGTGGTTGATATATGCTGCTTAGCATTTTGCGGCTGCACCTATTTAAATATTCAGCAACCAATGGGTGTGTGTTAACAATGTGCACTTTTTTTGGTGGGTACTGCTTCTCCTGCCGGGAGATCACAATGGTTTGGCAGGAGGGCATCCCCTGTCAACACTATCTGTGTTGATGGTGGAATTTAGCTACCGTATTTATCGGCGTATAACACGAGCCGGCGTATAACACGCACACCAAGTTTAGGAGGGAATTTTAAGGAAAAAAACTTTTAGGAGGGAAATTTAAGGAAAAAAAAACGTACATTTAAATGCCCATCAATGCAGCCTTGTCAGTGTCATTTGCAGCCTTGTCATGCAGCCTGTCCATCATTGCAGCCTTGTCATGCAGCCTGTCCATCATTGCAGCCTTGTCATTGCAGCCTGTCCGTCATGCAGTTTGTCCATCATTGCAGCCTTGTGCATCGTTGTCCCCTCAGCTTTTGTTTTTAAAAATGGTGCCGCCGAGATGTCCTTCAGATCTTGGCGGCGCCTGGAAGTTCTCGGAGGCTTTCGGCCGCCTCGGCAGTACTCGGAGGCTTTCGGCCGCCTCGGCCATACTCGGAGGCTTTCGGCCGCCTCGGCCATACTCGGAGGCTTTCGGCCGCCTCGGCCATACTCGGAGGCTTTCGGCCGCTCTCGAAAAACCGCCGAGAAGGCCCGAAGGCGGCTGAAACCCGCCCAGAGCCCAAAAATCGCCAGTAAATCGTGGCAGATCGGCGTATATCACGCACCCGCGATTTTCCCCTGATTTTAAGGGGAAAAAAGTGCGTGTTATACGCCGATAAATACGGTAGTTTGTTTCCTGCAACCTGTGGCTGCAGGAAAGTAAATCTGTGTGTGAGTGTGGGCCACCAAATAATATTTGCCCATGGTCCAAACAATATTAAAGATGTCCCTGTCGACATCCTTCAGCACATGACAAATTATGCAGGTGTCGTGGATAATATATCTAGCGGTTGTTTTCCCACCTTCAACATCAATTGAGCAGCCTAGCAAATGAATGACCTATGGGCAGTTAATAAAGAATGACTTTTTGAACTTGGTATTGTCTTTATATTTTGCAGTGCACTCATTACAAACTCGATGGAGAAGTCTGTTACAGCCGGTACCTACAAAAAATAAAAGAAGGAAGGAGTGGTTCCGGCTCCAAAATATTAGCACCATATGCCCATGCCTGGGATCTTGATTTTTTAAAACTCAAAACTTGGTCATTTTTGTTTTTTTGTTGTGGTTGCCAAAACAACAACCCAAAAATGTTTGAGTTAATGGAAACTATTTTTTTGCCTTCTTGCAAAAAGATTTTGCTGTAAAAAAAGATTATGATTATATATTTTATTTTTATATGACTTTTATTTTGGTGTTGTTCAAATTGATATATATTATTTTTTTATTCTTTGCTGTGGTTGTTTAAAAAAGCAAAAAAACAAATGGTGTAGTTTACCCAAAAAAAAACCTTTATTTTTGGTGCATTCTTGCACAAAATTTTGAAAAATAAAAATTATTCTGTTTACATTATGCGTTTTATACTTATCCTTTTAAAGAATTTGTGTTAAATACTTGTTATTCTGCATTTGGATGCAATTAAACATAACAGACAGATAAATTATAATAAAATAAAAAATGCATGACATACATTATGCAATGGCATCCTGCTGCCAGGGGACAGAACCAGCAGCAGACATAAAAAACTACGTGAATCCCCTCACGCACAGTGGCACCATTGGTGGTGCCCCTACAGGCAATCCATTGTGCACCTTCCAGATCGTGCATGAGGGAATCTTCAAAAAGATAGCCTTTGCAAATTCTTACAAAATTACGAAGCACACATGCTGCTTTTAGTGCAGATATCGCATTCTCAAGTTTTTAATTCATTGGTGTATGTAGCAAACGCCACTTGTTCGCTAAAATACCAAATGAACATTCTACCACTTGTCTTGCCCTCGTTAACCGGTAATTGAAGATTCGCTTTTCTTCACTCGGACACCTATTGGAATAAGACCTTAATAGATGCTCACTGAGAGCAAAGGCCTAATCCCCAACAGACACAAATGGCATTGGCGGCCCATTTGTTACTGGCAACAGACAGTCCTGTGGCAGGTCCAGGATATTTTCCCTCAACATTCTTCCAAAAGATGATCTTTGGAAAATCCTGGAGTCTGAGCTGCTACGATCCTATATGTCTATATATAGGTAAAACATTAATTGGCATCAGTAACTGCTAGTAATACAAAAGAAAAATATTTTTTGTAGTTAAAGTATTTGGTTCCACTGCCGATGGGCATCACTACCCTAACATGTTTTCCGTCAATTGCCCCAACACAATTTGGGAAATTGCATCGGTCCCAGAAAATTTACGATATCTTGCACCAATCTTCATGAGTGGGCTTCTTCAGGACCAAATTACTAGCTCTGCAGGTAGTGTGGACAATATTGCTGTAGTTTTGCCAACCAGAAATTCAAAATGCAGACTTTCAAAGGAATGTCCAGTTGCCAGGTACCTAAAATGGAACAGTAAATACAGTTTATTATAATGATACATATTAACAATAAGCTACTTCTATATTAGATCAAAAATTAGCTTGGAAAGAGGTGCCTGAGGAAGTGAAGGAAGAAGAGGAGCACGAGAAAGACACTGTAGATGGACAATTAATATTGTAAAAACAATCTCACCCACAATAACATGCTAGTATTTATTATTTCACTTCATGTAAAGAGGATAAAACAATGATATGGATATCCAAATGCCACATATGAGGTAAGAAGAAGAAAAAGGTATGAAAAGTTACCTCAATGTTATAATGAGTCTTTCAACTGCTGGAATACTCTTTCTGAAACTTGTGTTTTGTCGCTCTAGATGGCTAGAGAGCAAAGCCAACAATTCATCAAAACTGTAAATAGAAAATGTATGGCTATGATCTACATTGATCATGTAAAAATAAAACATTTAAAAAGCTAGTTCCATTTTTTTTTGTTACAATTTGATCAGGTTAGAGTTAACACTTCTAGCTATTCAAAGCAAAACAATTGAAAAGGAGTCATAGTGACCAGACATATACAGGTTTTCCTAAATATATCTTGGAGCATTTGCAAGTTCACATCAAAAAATGTTCTCACCTTCTAATTGAGATCCGTGTGTAGTTGAAGAATTTGTGTAAATGAGCACGGAGGTCATTGTAAAGGACCCCAAACTGGCCTCTCCCTTCCCTACGCCTGCTCCTCCGGTTATCCTCTTCTTCTTCATCTATTAACCACTTGAGGACCGCCGTATTGCCAATGTACGTCAGCACAATGGCACAGGCAGGCACAATCACGTACATCTACGTGATTGCCTTCCAGCGGGTGGGGGGTCCGATCGGACCCCCTCCCGCTGGTTACGGCGGTCCGATTCGGTCCAGGAGCGCTCCGTGATGAGGGGATGGCCGTTGGTTTTCGGCCACCCCCTCTGGATCGCTCCTGGCCAATGAGAAGCTTCCTCCCCTGTGTATTGTTTACACAGGAAGGAGGAAGTGATGTCATTCTCCTCGGGGCGGTCTTTTTGACCGGACTACGAGGAGAAGAGTAAAAGTAAGTGTGCACCAACACTACACTGACATGTAGGTACACACAGGCACACAAACCCCCCCCGATCCCCCCCCCGATCGCCCCCCGATCCCCCCCCGCCCCCCCTCCCCCCCCAGTCACAGTGTCACTGATTGCATTGATCATTTCTTTACTGATCAATGCATTCAGTGTCAGTTGTGACAGTAAAAACTGTCAGGACAGTTAGTGTTAGGTCCAGGGTAGCCCCCTATCACCCCCAATAAAGATTTAACCCCCTGATTGCCCCTAGAGTTAACCCTTTCACCCCCTTTTGCCAGTGTCACTAAGCGATCATTTTTCTGATCGCTGCATGTGTCGCTAGTGTCGCTAGGTAGCTAGTTATTTTTTTAGGTTCACCGCCAGGTTTTTATATCGCTAGGTACCCCGATATACTACCCAATAATGTTTTTAACCCCCTGATTGCCGCTAGTTAACCCTTTCACCCCCTTCTGCCAGTGTCACTAAGCGATCGTTTTTCTGATCGCTGCATTAGTGTCGCTACAGTCGCTAGGTAGCTAGTTATTTTTTTAGGTTCACCGCCAGGTTTTTATAGCGCTAGGTACCCCGATATACTACCCAATAATGTTTTTAACCCCCTGATTGCCGCTAGTTAACCCTTTCACCCCCTTTTGCCAGTGTCACTAAGCGATCATTTTTCTGATCGCTGCATGTGTCGCTAGGTAGCTAGTTATTTTTTTAGGTTCACCGCCAGGTTTTTATATCGCTAGGTACCCCGATATACTACCCAATAATGTTTTTAACCCCCTGATTGCCGCTAGTTAACCCTTTCACCCCCTTTTGCCAGTGTCACTAAGCGATCGTTTTTCTGATCGCTGCATTAGTGTCGCTACAGTCGCTAGGTAGCTAGTTATTTTTTTAGGTTCACCGCCAGGTTTTTATAGCGCTAGGTACCCCGATATACTACCCAATAATGGTTTTAACCCCCTGATTTCCGCTAGTTAACCCTTTCACCCCCTTTTGCCAGTGTCACTAAGCGATAATTTTTCTGAACGCTGCATCAGTGTCGCTAGTGTCGCTAGGTAGCTAGTTATTTTTTTAGGTTCACCGCCAGGTTTTTATAGTGCTAGGTACCCCGATATACTACCCAATAATGGTTTTAACCCCCTGATTGCTGCTAGTTAACCCTTTCACCCCCTTTCACCAGCGATCACAGTATAAGTGTCACTGGTGACGCTGGTTAGCCAGTTAGTTATTTAGGTTCCCCGTCAGGTTTTTATATAGCGCCAGGGACCCCCATATACTACCTAATAAAAATTTGAACCCCCTGATTGCCCCTAGTTAACCCTTTCACCACTGATCACCGTATAAGTGTTACGGGTGACTCTGGTTAGTTTGTTTTTTATAGCATTTTATATTCAAATCCGGAAGGCAGTTCTTGGTTTTCGGGGTCCCGTACGTGGCTAGGCTCCCAAAAAGTCCCCCACATGTGGTATCCCCGTACTTGGGAGAAGCAGCAGAATTTATTTTGGGGTGTAATTTGACTTCTGCCCATAGCATGTGTGAGCAATATATCATTTAGTGACAACTTTGTGCAAAAAAAAAAAAGTTTGTAATATTCCCGCAACTTTTGGCAAAATATAAAATATTCCATGGACTCAACATGCCTCTCAGTAAATAGCTTGGGGTGTCTACTTTCCAAAATGGGGTCATTTGGGGGGGTTTTGTGCTATTTTGGCATTTTATGGCCTTCGAAACTGTGATAGGTAGTGAGGAGTTAAATCAAAAATTTGCACCCTTAGAAATCCTGAAGGTGGTGATTGGTTTTCGGGGTGCCGTGCACGACTAGACTCCCAAAAAGTCCCACACATGTGGTATCCCCGTACTCGGGAGAAGCAGCAGAATGTATTTTGGGGTGTCATTTCACATATGCCCATAGCATGTGTGAGCAATATATCATTTAGTGACAACTTGGTGCAAAAAAAAAAAAGTTTGTAATATTCCCACAACTTGTGGCAAAATATAAAATATTCCATGGACTCAACATGCCTCTCAGTAAATAGCTTGGGGTGTCTACTTTCCAAAATGGGGTCATTTTGGGGGGTTTTGTGCTATTTTGGCATTTTATGGCCTTCGAAACTATGATAGGTAGTGAGGAGTTAAATCACAAATTTGCACCCTTAGAAATCCTGAAGGTGGTGATTGGTTTTCGGGGTGCCGTGCGCGACTAGACTCCCAAAAAGTCCCACACACGTGGTATCGCCATACTCGGGAGAAGTAGCGGAATATATTTTGGGGTGCAATTCCACATATAACCATGGCATGTGTGAGCAATATATCATTTAGTGACAACTTTTTGTAAAAAAAATTTTTTTTTTTTTTTTTGTCATTATTCAATCCCTTAGGACAAAAAAAATAAATATTCAATGGGCTCAACATACCCATCAGCAATTTCCTTGGGGTGTCTACTTTCCAAAATGGGGTCATTTGGGGGGGGATTTGTACTGCCCTGCCATTTTAGCACCTCAAGAAATGAGATCGGCAGTCATAAATTAAAAGCTGTGTAAATTCCAGAAAATGTACTCTAGTTTGTAGACGCTATAACTTTTGCGCAAACCAAAAAATATACGCTTATTGACATTTTTTTTACTAAAGACATGTGGCTGAATAAATTTTGCCCTCAATGTATGACTAAAATTTAGTTTATTCGATTTTTCTTATAACAAAAAGAAGAAAATATCTTTTTTTTTCAAAATTTTCGCTCTTTTTCCATTTATATCGCAAAAAAAAAAAATCGCAGAGGCAATCAAATACCATCAAAAGAAAGCTCTATTTGTGGGAAGAAAAGGACGCAAATTTCGTTTGGGTGCAATATTGCATGACCGCGCAATTACCAGTTAAAACAGCGCAGTGCGAAATTGCAAAAAGACCTCTGGTCCTTAAGGTGTTTATTGGTCCGGAGCTGAAGTGGTTAATGCTGCTACAGCAGCCATAATGACTGATGACCCAACATTTTGCATAGCCAACACGTTTGCTAAACAACATACAACACATGACAATGAAAGAGGAAGGGGAAATAACTAAGCAGGATAAGGAATTACATCACTATGACTAAAGTACCCTTGAATTGTTGCCAGCTAATTGTCAGTCTCTGAAATTCCTACAAAATCCAAATCCTTCTCGTACAACAAAACCTCTAGTTCGCCCATCTTATCCGCCAGGCTCCTTGCATTAGTGAACATGCCACATAGTTTAGACCAGTCCTATACTATCCTCTTATTGGGTGTTCAGAGATTGCAACTAGGACTTGTTACTATACTTACCTTGTGTCACGATCTGGAGTCAGGCTCAGAGGCCAGTAGCTATAGCAGCAGAGCAGATATTCACACAGGTCACCCTGGCTGATGACACGGGTTCACCTGAGGTGCGGGGTCTAAGCACTAACCGGTACACACCAGAGGTCCCAGGTTCAAGCCCAGGTCCTAACAGTACTCCCCTCCTCCCAGGTTGTCCCCTGGACATCTTAGGGCCAGGTTTCTGAGGAAACCTCTGGTGGAATTCCCTTGTTAATCTAGGGGCATGAACATTCTTTTCAGGCTCCCAAGAATTTTCTTCTGGCCCATATCCTTCCCATTGAACCAAATATTGCAATTTGTTCCTAGAGATTCTGGAGTCAAGAATTTTTCCCACCACAAATTCTTCTTCACCCTGTACCTCAACAGGTGGAGGAGGAGGATGAATTCTTCCAGAAAAAGTATTTTCATGAAATGGTTTGAGTAGTGATATATGAAACACAGGGTGAATCTTCATATTGTCAGGAAGTTTTAGGCGAAAAGTGACTGGGTTGATTTGAGCAGAAATCTCAAAAGGTCCCATAAACTTTTGACCCAACTTAGCACATGGAACTTTAACTTTTAAATTTTTGGTAGATAACCAAACTTTCTCACCTACTTGAAAAGTGGGAATAGAGCTACGATGTCTGTCGGCAGCCTTCTTGTAATATTCCTGCACCTCCTTCAATGTATCAGTCAATTTCTCCTGGATCTCATGTAATGAAGTTAGTCTGTTGGTAACAGCAGGGATTGAAGTTGAGATGGGGAGATCAGGAATAAAAACTGGATGATACCCGGTGTTTAAGAAAAATGGGCTTTGGGATGTGGAACTATGTTTAGAGTTATTATAAGCAAACTCTGCCATAGGAAGGTAGTCCACCCAGTCATCCTGAAGATAACTCACGAAACAGCGAAGGTATTGCTCCAGAGTTTGATTGGTCCTCTCGATCTGATCATTAGACTGCGGATGAAAACCCGAGGACAGATTAACTGTTACACCCAAAGCTGAGCAAAAACTTCTCCAAAATTTTGAGGTAAACTGTACCCCTCTGTCAGACACCACATCATCAGGAATTCCATGAAGTTTAAAAACTTCTCTAACCATTACCTCAGCAGTATGTTCGGCGGAGGGTACCCCTTTAACTGGAATAAAATGAGCCATCTTAGTGAGATGGTCAACGACTACCAGAATGGTGGTCATCCCTTTTGAAAGAGGAAGGTCAACCACAAAGTCCATAGAAATTGACCCCCATGGTCTCGATGGAACAGGTAGTGGTAGAAGTAACCCCAGAGGAGAAGATCGAGGTGTCTTATTGCGAGCACAGGTTAGACATGAAGCCACATAACTCTTAACATCTTTCTTGTACCCAGGCCACCAAAAGGAACGTGATAAGAGTTATTCTGTCTTAGAAACCCCAAAATGACCAGCAAGCTTAGAGTCATGTACCAACCTGAGGGCTTCTACCCAAACTGATTCAGGTACATAGAGGCAATGCGCTTGAGTCCAAAAACCATTGTTGTACTTGAGGTTAATGTCCTTAGGAGGATTATTAAGAAGTGGGTCATTCTCATACCCCTCCTTGAGAAGATTAAGAAATGTCTTCGAACTCATGGCCCCTAGAAAGTTCTTTTGAGGCAGGATTGTACATTCAGAGGTGCTTTCCTGGAGAGGCCCAGACAACATCTGTGATAGGGCATCAGCCTTACCATTCCTTGACCCAGGGCGGTATGAAATAACAAAATTAAACCTGGAAAAGAAAAGGGTCCAACGTGCTTGTCTAGATGACAACCTTTTAGCAGACCTAATAAATTCAAAATGATCGGTGAGAACGGTTACAGGGTGCTTAGCTCCTTCCAGCAGATGCCTCCACTCAGAAAATGCTTCCTTAATTGCCAGCAGCTCCTTGTTTCCAATGTCATAATTCATCTCAGCTGAAGACATCAGTCAAGAGAAATAAGCACAAGGATGAAGCTGCATTTTTTCTCCCATTCGCTGAGAAAGGATAGCTCCCACAGCAGAATTAGAAGCATCAACTTCTACGATGAAAGGTAGTTCTGGATCTGGATGTACCAGTATTGGTGCAGAAGTGAAGAGAGTTTTCAGTTTACTAAAGGCAGCCTGTGCCTCAGGTGACCACAAAAAGGGCACCCCTTTCTTTGTCAACTGTATGATTGGAGCAATTACCCTAGAGAAATTCCTTATAAATCTTCTGTAAAAGTTGGCAAATCCAACAAATCGCTGTATCTCTTTAACATTCTTAGGGGCGGGCCAATCCACCACAGCTTTGATCTTATCGGGATCCATGCTTACCCCTTCAGAAGAGATTATGTATCCCAAGAACTAGATCTGAGTTTGTTCAAACTCGCATTTCTCTAATTTTATGTAAAGTTGATTTTGCCTTAATCTCTGGAAAACAATACAGACATGCTTGCGGTGTTCTTCCAAAGTATCAGAGAAAATGAGAATGTCATCCAAATATGCTATTACAAACTGATCAAGCAAATCTTGAAAAGCATCATTAATAAAATGTTGAAAAGTTGCAGGAGCATTGCAAAGCCCAAAGGGCATGACCAAAGACTCAAAATGTCCATATCTGGTTCTGAAAGCAGTTTTCCATTCATCTCCGGGATGAATGCGGACATGGTTGTATGCCCCCCGTAAATCTAATTTGGTAAAGAGCTTGGCAGAGCGGAGTCTCTCAAGCATTTCTGGAATCAGTGGGAGTGGATAGCGATTCTTAATAGTGATCTTATTTAAATCTCTGTAGTCAATACACGGACGCAGGGTGGAATCCTTTTTCGTCACGAAGAATAAGGCTGCGCCAGCAGGAGAGGTTGAGTGTCTGATAAAACCCTTCTCAAGATTCTCATTAATCCACTCTCTGAGCACTTTCAGTTCAGGTTCTGATAAAGAATAAAAGGCGACCAAATGGTATTTCTGCCCCTGGAAGCAATTCAATGGGACAATCATAAGAGCGATGAGGAGGCAGCTGATCTGCGTTCTTTTTATCACAAACGTTCCGAAGCTCAAGATATTGTGGAGGTAGCTTGTCGTATGACTGGATAGTTGCCAAAACTGCTTGTAAATCTTGGGTTGGTGGAGGGCTTATTTGATAAGATTCTTTGCAATGTTTCTTGCAATGGTCAGATGTAAAGCTTAAAGAACGTGTCTCCCAGTTGATGGAGGGATTATGGATAGAGAACCAAGGAATGCCCAGGATAATAGGGAACTTGGGTGATGTAATCAGCTCAAAGCTGATAGTCTCCTGATGGTCAGTTTCAATTAGGAGTTTAAGTGGGATTGTCTCGTGGGTAACAGGGCCTGAAGTCAAAGGTGAGCCATCCACAGTTTCCATATCAATTGGGGCGAGTTTATTTCTTATTTGAATGTTATTACTTTGGGCAAATTCGATGTCGATGAAGTTTCCCCCAGCCCCTGAGTCCAGCATAGCAGAGCAAGGTATTTCATTGCTTTCAACAATAAGCTTTATAGGGATGACAAAATGAGTTGATAAAGAATTAACTTTATTTGCTTCCTGAATCAAAGGAGAGATGGACTGAGAAATTGAGTTTATTTGTTCAGATACTGTAACATCCGTTGCTGCAATTGTTCTTTTAAATTTATTGGGACAATTAACTGCATAATGTCCAGAGTCTCCACAATAAAGACATACGTTTTCTGAACGCCGTCTTTCTTTCTCCTGAGTAGTAATAGATCTTTTAATAACATCCACCTGCATAGGTTCAGGAGTGTCAGAATCAGGAAAACTCTTGGACCCTTAGGAGGATACTGAGTAGTAGAAAAATGCATGCCACCATTACTGCCTCAGATTCCCAGTCTCTCCTTTCTCCTTTCAGTAAGTCTCTGATCAATTCGAATACATAATTTAATAAAAGCTTCAAGGTCATCAGGACTTTCTACTCTGGCAAGCTCATCTTTTACTTGTTCGAGAGTCCTTGACGGAACTGACTCTTTTGTGCTGCTGGATTCCAATTGGTATCTGAGATCCAACGCCGGAATTCAGTTGTGTACTCTGCAACAGAGCGTCTTCCCTGCCGTAAATTGTGCAATTTTGCCTCAGCAGTAGCACAGCCGTTAGGATCATCGAAAACTTGGTTAATCGCAGTCACAAAAGAATCAAAATTATCCAGGATGACATCATCTTTCTCCACATAAGGGGAGGCCCAAGCTAAGGCTTCCTCAGTCAGGAGGTTGATAACAAACAGCACCTTTTTCCTGTCAGAAGTGAATGCAGCAGGTTGCATCTGAAAGTATATACGACATTGATTAAGGAATCCTCTATAATGGCGGCGGTCTCCGCTAAACTTGAGTGGTAGGGGCATTCGTGCATTCGTTTCTATGGCAGCAGTATCTCGGGCATGAAAATCCCGCAATTGTTTGTGTAGATCAAGGATTTCCTCTTGTAGACCTTTCACTTCAATTTGTAATTCAGAAATTTTTTCCTGGTAGTCAACACCAAATGCCTGTAACTCAGCGATTTGAACCCTGAGAGGAGCCACAGCAGCTGCTACAACGGCCTCCATGTTTTCGGCCAGAATATTCTGTCATGATCTGGAGTCAGGCTCAGAGGCCAGTAGCTATAGCAGCAGAGCAGATATTCACACAGGTCACCCTGGCTGATGACACGGGTTCACCTGAGGTGCGGGGTCTAAGCACTAACCGGTATTCACCAGAGCTCCCAAAGGTGGAGATGGGCTTGGCTGCGTGTTAGTGCCAGGTCACGGTCCTCAGGATAGCCCCACCAGGGGGTGAGCAAGCAGGGGGTCTGGTAGCAGATATAGCAGGTAGGGATCAAGCAGAAGCGTAGTTGAGAAACAAGCCAAAAGTCGGTAACAAATAGTTGCAGGTTGGGATTCAGCAGAAGCGTAGTCCAGGAACAAGCCAAATGTCGGCAGCAGGAGAGATAGGAGCAAGATATTGGCTGGTGAAGGCACAATATTCTTGCAACCAGGAAGTGCAGAGACATGGCTTAAATCAGGAAGTTCATGGGAGGAGCAAAGGGTTCAAGGTTCAAGGCAAACAAGATTCAAGACGAGATCATTCAAGGAATTGTCCAAGGAACTGTCCAAGGAGCTGTCCAAGGAGCTGTCCAGCTTTCCAGGTGGCTCAGCAAGCAGAGTCACTGCCAGACACACCAGAGGTCCCAGGTTCAAGCCCAGGTCCTAACACCTTGGGTTTATGTACTTTAGTCAACCTACCACTAATGCCCCCAATACTACTCTCCGCGCTGACTATCTTTACCCCTGAACCCCCCCCTGCCGCCTAGTTTAAAAGCAGGAATAGAGAAAAGCCTAGTTTAAAAACCCCTCTAACTTTTTGCCCATCTTTACTCCCAGCACTTCTGCACTCTCCTCATTTAGGTGCAGTCCGTCCCTTCTATAGTACTGGTGACCAACTGAGAAGTCGGCCCAGTCTTCTAGGAACCCAAACCCCTCGTTACTACTACTTGAACTACTTCAGCTTTCATTGCTGTTGAATGTTTACATTTTTGCTATGGGCTAATTTATTGAATTATTTATTATATCAGTATTACCTTTGTCATAATTTAAGATATTGAAATAATGCATGCATCCTTTTTTTTGGACAAACAAGGATTTTTTTTGCAGCAGCAGCAACATTGACTTGTAAACATTTGTAGAAATGTAAAAAAAAATCTATTTTTACCACTGTTAATCTTAAAATAAATTGTGTTATTGTATGTATACATTCATTTTAAAACGTACGCCATATATAATGACATATATAATGACGTACGCCATATATAAAATTTAATTTCTAGTACAAAGGTTGACAAAGTTATTTTCCAAGTTTGTGCTTTTTTTATGCAAAATACAAAAATAACAAATAAATTACAGTAAATTAAAATTAAAAATTAAATTGACCTCTTGAAAAAGGAAATCCTCCTTTTCCGTGGGGCTCCCCTGCAATGCAAGGGGTTTAATGCGCGCTTTATAGAAGAGGCTGTGGGGGCTAGTCGCATAAAGTGGAGGGAACCTGCAGGATGGAAGGATTAGATAAATAAAAGTCCTTTTTACTGGTACCTAGGCATAAAGTTCGACTTTAAATATAGGAATAAAAGAAAAAATAGCAGAAAAAACAATATCTAATGGAAGAAATCGAGAAATACATTAATTAGGGTGGATTAAGGTTAAAGTATTACTAAACCAAAGACCCCATCATTCTCTCTATCTGATCTCCCACAGTACACAGAACATGGAAATTATTTTAGTAAAGATGAACTGCTAAATACCTTTTCTCATCAGCAGTATATAGCAGTCTTGTGACTTCAATCGTTGTCTGGTTAAAGTTTGTAGGAGGAGTTTTCATACTGCAATGGCTGTCCTATAAGAATGCAGGACCCCTGACCCTCTGTCTGGACAGTACTGATTGGCGCTTTGCTGAACACATGCACCTTCCCAAAAAAACACAACAAAAGCTCTCTAGCAATACACACCAAACTGAGGATGTGCAGACTGACTCCAAAGGTTCTGTCTTATCCGGACATGATTTGTGGACAATACAAGAAGGGGAGGATCTGTGCATACAGGATCAAGCCTTTTTCACAATGCAGAGGATTTATTCCTTAGGTTCCACAGTGAGTATAACAAATGTGCTTCACAGGTTTATTTTACTTTTGTGGGTTTAGTAACACGTTAACCAAAGTTTAATAAAGGCTTAAATAGGAATACATTTTAATAACATTTTTTTTTTTTTTTTTACCAAAGTTGCTTTAACTGATGTCATGGGGATCAACTTTCACATCTTTGATCTACATATGAATTAACCACTTAAGCCCCGGACCAAATGACAGCCTAAGGACCAGAGGTCTTTTTACAATTTTGCACTGCACTGCTTTAACTGGTAATTGCGCGGTCATGCAATGTTGTACCCAAATGAAATTTGTGTCCTTTTCTTCCCACAAATAGAGCTTTCTTTTAATGGTATTTGATTGCCTCTGCGATTTTTATTTTTTACGATATAAATGGAAAAAGACCGAAAATGTTTAAAAAAAAAGATATTTTCTACTTTTTGTTATAAGAAAAATCGAATAAACTCAATTTTAGTCATACATTTAGGCCAAAATGTATTCAGCCACATGTCTTTAGTAAAAAAAAATGTCAATAAGCGTATATTTATTGGTTTGCGCAAAAGTTATAGTGTCTAGAAACTAGAGTACATTTTCTGGAATTTACACAGCTTTTAATTTATGACTGCCTATCTCATTTCTTGAGGTGCTAAAATGGCAGGGCAGTACAAAACCCCCCCAAATTACCCCATTTTGGAAAGTAGACACCCCAAGGAAATTGCTGAGAGGCATGTTGAGCCCAGTGAATATTTTTTTTTGTCCCAAGTGACTGAATAATGACAAAAAAAAATGTTTACAAAAAGTTGTCACTAAATGATATATTGCTCACACATGCCATAGTTATATGTGGAATTGCACCCCAAAATATATTCTGCTGCTTCTCCTGAGTATGGGGATACCACATGTGTGTGACTTTTTTGGAGCCTAGCTGCGTACGGCACCCCGAAATCCAATCACCGCCCTCAGGATTTCTAAGGGTGCAAATTTTTGATTTCACTCCTCACTACCTATCACAGTTTCGAAGGCCATAAAATGCCAAAATAGCACAACCCCCCCCCCCAAATGACCCCATTTTGGAAAGTAGACACCCCAAGCTATTTTCTGAGAGGCATGTTGAGTCCATGGAATATTTTATATTTTGCCACAAGTTGCGGGAATATTACAAACTTTTTTTTTTTTTGCAAAGTTGTCACTAAATGATATATTGCTCACACATGCTATGGGCATATGTGAAATTATACCCCAAAATACATTCTGCTGCTTCTCCTGAGGATACCACATGTGGGGGACTTTTTGGGAGCCTAGCCATGTACAGGACCCCGAAAACCAAGCACCGCCTTCAGGATTTCTAAGGACATACATTTTTTTATTTCGCTGAGCCTGAATCTGACAGAAGAGTGGCCTCCTCTTCACTATCTGTCATGCTCAGAAATGTGTAGGCCTCTTCACTAGTGTACCTTCGCTTTGCCATTTTGGGCTCTAAATTTAGTGGTACACTAGTGAGATTCACAGGTAAAAAAGCACCTAGGCTGCCAGCGACTGTATAAAACGCTACCAAAAAAACTGTTAGCGATCGCAGGGATCAGGACTGACTCTGTGAACGCTGCAGTTATGTGTTTAGGGTTTTGTAAGTGACAGTGATCGATCGATACTGCACTTGGGTGGGCTGGGCGGAGGGGCAAAACACAGGTGCTAGCAGGTATCTGGACTGATCCCACTAACAATGTGTTTTTTGGAACCCTAAACTGCTGGGAATGCTAGTATAGATCTGATCAGGTCAGATATTGATCTGTTCAGATACTATACCACTACGGGAGGTGTATGCTTTGCGCGTGGGTGTTAGTGGTACTGGCACTAACCTAGCACTGCCTGGGGCGACGCAGACCCTATCTGACCCTAAAACCTAATTGATATCACCTGCCGGGTGATCGGGGGGGTTAAACCTTTATTGGGTAATAAATGGCGGGTGCCCCGATGCTATAAAAAGCAAACTAACTAACCAGCGTCACCCTTAACACTTATACAGCGATCGCTGGTGAAAGGGTTAACTAGGGGCAATCAGGGGGTTAAAACCTTTATTAGGTAGTATATGGGGGTACCTGACCCTATATAAAAACCTGATGGGGAACCTAAATAACTAAATAACTAACTGGCTAACCAGCATCACTAGTGACACTTATACGGTGATCACTGGTGAAAGGGTTAACCCTAGGGGCAATCAGGGGGTTAAAACCTTTATTAGGTAGTATATGGGGGTCCCTGACGCTATATAAAAACCTGACAGGGAACCTAAATAACCAACTGGCTAACCAGCATCACCAGTGACACTTATACGGTGATCACTGGTGAAAGGGTTAACTCTAGGGGCAATCAGGGGGTTAAAACCTTTATTAGGTAGTATATGGGGGTACCTGACGCTATATAAAACATGACGGGGAACCTAGATAACAAAATAACTAACTGGCTAACCAGCGTCACCAGTGACACTTATACGGTGATCACTGGTGAAAGGGTAAACTCTAGGGGCAATCAGGGGGTTAAAACTATAAAAAAACTATAAAAACCTGGCGGTGAACCTAAAAAACTAGCTACCTAGCGGCACCAGTGACACTAATGCAGCGATCAGAAAAAACATTGCTTAGTGACACTGGCAAAAGGGGGTGAAAGGGTTACCTGGGGGGCAATCAAGGGGTTAAACCTTTATTAGGGAGGGGTAGGGGGCTACCCTGGACCTAACACTAACTGCCCTGACACTTTTTACAGTCACAACTGACACTAAATGCAGTGATCAGTAAATAAATGATCACTGCAATCAGTGACACTGTGACTGGGGGGGGGGGGGGTGATCAGGGGATGACTGGGGGTGAAAGTGTGCCTATGTATACTTATGTGTCAGTGTAGTGTTGGTGCACTTACTATGATGTCTTCTCTCCTCGCCGTCCGATCAAAAAGACCACCACGAGGAGAGTGACATCACTTCCTCCTGCCTGTGTTTACACTACACAGGCAAGGGAAGCTTGTCATTCGCCAGGAGCGATCGTGAGGGGATGGCCAGCCCCTCATCCCGGATCACTCCTGAAGCGAAACAGACCACCGCAGCCAGCGGAAGGGGGTCCGATCGGACCCCCCACCCGCTGGAAGGCAGGCACGTACGGGTACGTGCTTGTGCCTGTCTGTGCCATTGTGCCGACGTATAATTACATGTGGCGGTCCTTAACTGGTTAAATAGTAAATACAGTGTAACATAATTTACATTGTATTTACTCAAGGACCCTTGCAGTTTATCTGCTAGTGTCGTTTTACAAAAAGAGAATGCATTTTGATGGCTGCTCCTACTATGCAATACTTACTGTAGTTGCATAGGAGGAGCAAGTTGGATGCAACCGGTAACGTGTTTTAAGGTTTCTCTTTCAGAAGTCTTCTGTTATTGGATTCTTCATCGTTCAGGTCTCTTCATGTTGGGAAGTGCAAAAAATCAGACTCATCTCAGGTTATCTTCTGATGTCATGGTAAAGGGACTGCATTCTAAAATCAGTGGAGATGTTCTATTAAGGGAGACCCCTGTGGAGGGAGTTGGAAGTGTCCCAGACACTGGGAGTTGTGAGTCTGGAGGACTGGATTCATATACAGTGGTGTGAAAAAGTGTTTGCCCCCTTCCTCATTTCCTGTTCCTTTGCATGTTTGTCACACTTAAGTGTTTCGGAACATCAAACCAATTTAAACAATAGTCAAGGACAACACAAGTAAACACAAAATGCAATTTGTAAATGAAGGTGTTTATTTTTAAAGGTGAAAAAAAATCCAAACCATCATGGCCCTGTGTGAAAAAGTTATTGCCCCCTAAACCTAATAACTATTTGGGCCACCCTTAGCAGCAACAACTGCAACCAAGCGTTTGCGATAACGTGCAATGAGGCTTTTACAGCGTCCTGGAGGAATTTTGGCCCACTCATCTTTGCAGAATTGTCCTAATTCAGTTACATTAGAGGGTTTTCGAGCATGAACGGCCTTTTTAAGGTCATACCACAACATCTCAATAGGATTCAGGTCAGGACTTTGGCTAGGCCACTCCAAAGTCTTCATTTTGTTTTTCTTCAGCCATTCGGTGGTGGACTTGCTGGTGTGTTTAGGATCATTGTCCTGCTGCAGAACCCAAGTTCGTTTCAGCTTGAGTACACGAACAGATGGTCGGACATTCTCCTTCAGGATCTCTTGGTAGACAGCAGAATTCATAGTTCCTTTTATTACGGCAAGTCTTCCAGGTCCTGAAGCAGCAAAACAGCCCCAGACCATCACACTACCACCACCATATTTTACTGTTGGTATAATGTTCTTTTTATGAAATGCAGTGTTCCTTCTACACCAGATATACTTGGACACACACCTTCCAAAGAGTTCCACTTTTGTCTCATCGGTCCACAGAATGTTGTCCCAAAAGTCTTGGGGATCATCAAGATGTGTTGTGGAGAAATTGAGACGAGCTTTGATGTTCTTTTTGCTCAGCAGTGGTTTTCTCCTTGGAACTCTGCCATGCAGGCCATTTTTGCCCAGTCTTTTCCTGATGGTGGAGGCATGAACGCTGACCTTAACTGAGGCAAGTGAGGCCTGCAGTTCCTTGGACGTTGTTGTGGGGTCTTTTGTGACCTCTTGGATGAGTTGTCGCTGCGCTCTTGGGGTAATTTTGGGCGGCCGGCCACTCCTGGGAAGATTCACCACTGTTCCATGTCTTCGCCATTTGTGGATAATGGCTCTCACTGTGGTTCGCTGGATTCCCAAAGCTTTGGAAATGGCTTTATAACCCTTTCCAGACTGATAGATCTCAATTACTTTCTTTCTCAATTGTTCCTGAATTTCTTTGGGTCTCGGCATGATGTGTAGCTTTTAAGGATCTTCTGGTGGACCTTACTGTGTCAAGCAGCTCCTATTTAAGTGATGCCTTGATTGTGAACAGGTGTGGCAATAATCAGGCCTGGGTGTGGCTATAGAAATTGAACTCAGGTGTGGACAACCACAGTTATAGTATGTTTTAACAAGGGGGGCAATCACTTTTTCACACAGGGCCATGATGGTTTGGATTTTTTTTCACCTTTAATAATAAACACCTTCATTTACAAATTGCATTTTGTGTTTACTTGTGTTGTCCTTGACTATTGTTTAAATTGGTTTGATGTTCCGAAACATTTAAGTGTGACAAACATGCAAAGGAACAGGAAATGAGGAAGGGGGCAAACACTTTTTCACACCACTGTATGCCCCTATTTCACAAAGTGTAGGTGAGAGTTCTGGGAGAATGAAGGAGCATGAGATGTTGTTTTGGCCGTGCTACACCACATATTATTTATTTATTTCAGGGACAGAGCACTGTCACCCTATACTAGGAACAGCCAGAACAATGACCTTCAGGGCAGGATCCTCAAGCATTATTATTATAGTGGTAGCTACATATTAAAAAATAGTGAAAATTACTTTTAAAATTAAATGACATCTTAGTGATTGGGTTAACATACTTTAAACCATCTTTTTTCTCATATTTTTCTGGGACTGCATTGTCATGAATCTGCTGTTTTTATGAGGGGTTATCACTTTTCCTGTTTTGTTTGTTTTTTTGGCAAAGACAGTGTTGTGTTGTGAGTACATTCCCTTTGGAGAGTAAAGTTGATTGACATTGTAATAGGTTGGAATTATGCCATAGTTGGAGCGGGTTGTTGCCCTGCAGACTAATCTTGGAGATAAACCTTTGAATTCCCCCAGTAAGGGCAAATTCCTTTCGGTATAATGGGCCCTGAATTAGACATGTGCAAAATGTTTGGTTATTAGGTGATTTGGATGTATCCAAATATCTGAATGAAATAGTAACAAATTTTGTTGAAATTCGTTTGATTTCATTTTGTATATTCATTTTCTAATGAATTCCAAATTTTTGAAATTTGATCGACTGATTTGAATTCATTATGAAGAATAGCTGGTTGTTAGGGAGCCAGCCGGAAGCCAGCTTCCGCATCCTTAACAACCGATGACTCATCAGCTGTCAGTGAGATTCCTCGCTGACAGATGAAATTGAACAAAAGAATGGCAGCAATGAAAAAATGCAGAAAAAAAACAGCGTAGGGTTCCCCCCCCCCCAATGTATACCAGACCCTAGGTGTATGGTATTGATTTTAAGGGGAAACCCAGGCCAATTTTAAAAAAAAAATAACGGTGTGGGGTCTCCCCCAAAATCAATACTAGACCCTTGTCTAAGCATGCAGCCCAGCAGCCTAGGAAGGGGGGGGGGCATATCTTGCCCCCTATGTAAACACAGCTTTTGACAAGTCCTTTATTAAAAAAATTTAAATAAATAAAAAATGTTCCTCAGTTTAGATCTATCATCAATCACGATGCCAGCCCCTTCGCTGACCCAAAAAAAGAAAAAAATCCTCCGGCCCCAAAAAGGATCCCACCGTCTGCCAGTACAACTCTGACAGTTCTTAAATAACTAAGGGGTGAGACCACCCGATGACGTCACAGACTGACCCTGCCCCCCTGTGATGTCATTGACCGGGGCATGCTGGGTTGATCATATCATTGGATGCCCCTGTTATTTAAGATCTGCCAGATGGCAGAGCTGGCAAATAGCGTGAGCCTTTGTTGGGCACCACGTTTTATTTTGTTTTCAATTTTTTCGGGTCGACGGGAATCGCGTTTGACGTTGGATTTACTTCGGTGGGTTTATTTATTTTAATACATTTTTTTTTAAATAAAGGACTTGTCAAAAACTGTCTGTGTTTTTAATTACTTTTTACGCTTACTTGGTGAATGAATAGGGGTACTATGAACCCTTGCTCATTTACATAAGGGAGGGCCTGATTCCCAGAAGTCACCCCCGCAAACAATGGGTCAGGGTTGTGGGGAAGAGGCCCTTGTCCCCATTAACATGGATGCTTTGGGTTAGGGGCACAAAGCACCCCCCCATATTGAGGAAATGTTGCCTGTTATGGTTCAGGAGTGGGGCGCTCACTTGTCCCCTCCCCTTTAATGGCCTGCCGGGCTGCATGCTCAAATAAAGGTCTGGTATGATTTTGGAGAAGGGCCACGCTGTTTTTAAAAAAAATATTTGGCGTGGATTTCCCATTAAAACCATTACCAGACTGGAAGAGCATGGATTGGGGGGGGGGGGGGGGGGGGGAACGACTGCTGCTAGTATAGGCAAAGAAACTTCTTATTTTTTAAAAATGTTTCTGCACATGATTGGGAGTTCCTAGTGAACACAGTTTTTTCTGGGTTAAGGCGCATCTAAATCCAAAAGCAAAAATTCAATATGGCAGCTTATCAATTCCTAAATGATGTAGTGTCTGCATTTGTTTTCATTTTCAGGCTTTTACCTTTTATTTTCACCAGGTGATCTAGCCAGTAATGCAGCCTATAGATAATACATATTTTTTGTTCAATGTAAAACAAACAAAAAAATTACTTGATTCCCTATTAACATATTATGGGTGGATGGGGGACTTTCCCACCGTTAGAATACACTGATTAGCTGATGTAACTGCGGGCTATAGCAGTGTAGAAATCTTCCAACAGGGAGATTCCACTGAAGTTGATCGGTAGATTGACTTCTGTACAACCACACTGTCCATATATTGATTACATTACATTATATTTATACCTTCAGCACTTTTTGGCCTTATTCTGGAAAAAGTACACGATCTGTCAGCAGAATTTACCCTAAAATTTTTTTCTTTTTTCTACTATTAGTATTTAAAAAATTTATTATTTTAGAGATAAGAACTTCCATGGGAAAAATGCAGGTAACATTATCATATTTAAATTGGTATTAAATATAATAATATTATTATTATTATATATAATATTATTATTATTATTATTATTTTGCCATGTAGTTCACTATTATTATTGTTATTATAGTATACATGTTCAGGTTTTACCAAAAATTCACCCAGCCCCTCTCTCTAGCCCTAACAATAAAATTTGAATTTAAGGGACATTGCTGCACAGCCATGGCCAGCCTGGCACTAGATTTTTGTCTACCACAACTGTGAGTAGGGGGTTAGGTGATTTTTGGTAAAACCTAAATCTGTACTTTAAACTAATACTCCATCTTTCAAAAAGACTAAACAAAAACAACTTCTGCTATATATTTATAGCACTTAAATAGTTTGGATACCTTATTGAAGATTGATAGTGTTTTGTGATGTGCATGCGGTGTGGCTTCTGTTCACTAGGAGCACATTTTCTATGCCAGTTTTGTTGGAGGTATTGCATCTCAGTATCTTCTTATGCCCTGTACACACGGCTGAACATTCCGACAACAGAATCCAATCAGCCTGCCCATAGATGTTTTGAATCCTGGCTGGTCCCCAGTGAACTGGCCGACATTTGAACTAGCTATGGCTGGCTTTAGCAGGCTGGAGCACCTCATGGAGCATGACAGATTGACAGCCCCCACATGCAAATGATCTTGTATATGGATCCTAAAGTTATTGTTGGTCTCTGTACAGGTGCACCTAAAAGCAAAAATGTTGCACAGTTACAATTTATAAACTATAAAACATTTATAAGTATCACACTTAAATTAATTTTTTTTTTGATGAGGTAATACTCTGTTACCAAAGTTCTTTGAAACAATGTATTGAAATGTTGGTTTGTGCAAGGACATTGACTGAATTAATATTTTATCATCTAAAGTCCTTCAGGCATAAGTCATGAAACACAGCTGTGAGCAGGGCCTTACATTTGATTTGAAATATTGATGTGTTAAAGAATTCTTAATTTGCTGTTATACAACATGTATTAAATATTTCATGTTATATCATATTCTGTATTTATGGCACCTTTAGCCTTGACATGTGCTTTTTAAATCCTACAAAGGCCACACATTACACATTTTCTACAACACATCCATCTGCTATGTAGGATGTGCTGGCATTACATTTCTGATATTACTATAAATCTGTTCTTAAAAAAAATCACACTTTTTTCTGTATTGTTTTATCAAATGTTAGTAAGAAGCAGGAAGAATATACTTTTGATTGAAAATATGCCTAATAAAGGCCCATTAGTATTTCAGAAGCTTTATCAGCATACATTTTCCAAGCTGTTAAATGCATTATTTCATTAGAACCTTTGTGCATGCATAGCCAAATTTATTTTTTGATTTTGGATACAATGGAAATGGTTAGGACACCCATCAAGCTTTTAATGCTATGTGTCCCTGCTGGTGAGATTGACCCCTCAAATTTTTCTGGGTGACCATTGTCAGCAGGACAGAAAATAATGGAAAATCCAAAGTTCTAGAGTTGTCTCCAAAGCCGGAGGTGATGTAAATCTTCCAGTGGGGACACCATTTCAGATGTCAATAGTCTAAGAGAGGAATTTCCCTCTCTTTGTAGACATTTTCTCTAAAGGAAGTGACTGGAAATATCCCCAGTGGAACAGAGTCTGCAAAAAATTCACTGACAGAGATTTAACCTCTTCCCTATGATATCCAAAAACTAAATTCTGATTAGCTTGTAAAAATGTCCTATTAGTAGTTCCCCCGATCTTTAGTAAGACTCCAATAAGCCTGTTAAGTCTAAGGCCTCTTTCACACAAACGATCCATTCAGGTCCGCCTGTCAGTCTGCGGATCGCATGGGGTGACAACGGACTCTGCGGTCCGTCGTCATCCGATCTCCCATAGGGGAGAGCACCGCTCTGACAGGTCCGTCCCTGCGCAGTGTGATCCCCGTTGAGCAAGCAGATGTTCACGGGGCAGATCATCACGGATCCGTCTCGTGTGAAAGAGGCCTAACCGAGAAAAATACTTTTTCTTTGCTTCCTCTCCACCGCATAACAGGCCCCACAAAGCCACCTCTCTTTGCCATTCATGAGGCCGCCTCCTCACCAATATCATCACACACAATCCAAGACCAGGATAATGGAGGTAATGAGGTATTTCTTTATTTTATTCCCCCAAACAGTCATTAGGGCCTTACTTTACAAGGATTGAGTTACCAAGTGGGCATTTTCACAAGCTCACCCTAGTTCAGCTTTGAAACAATGTTTGGCTATAGATGCACTTTAATACACCAACTGGCCAGCATTCTTGATGGCCAGAGAATTACATTTTACATTTCAAAGTATGTAATTACCATAAAATATGCCACTTACACTGAAAGAACATTTCTTAAAATATGGCATTGATCAGTCACATGGGGCATGTTTAATGATGCTGTCCAACCTTCTGCTCCTTACTTGTAATATTAAGTGCCTTGAAAAAGTATTCATTCATCAATTTTCCACATTTTGTCATGTTACAACCAAAAGCATAAATGTATTTTATTGGGATTTTATGTGATAGATCAACACAAATGGCATATTATTTTGAAGTGGAAGGAAAATGATAAATGGCTTTCAACTTTTTTTACAAATAAATATCTGAAAAGTGTGGCTTGCATTTGTATTCAGTCCCCTTTACTCTGATACCTCTAGCTAAAATCTAGTAAAACCATTTGCCTTCAGAAGTCACCTAATTAGTAAATAGAGTCAACAAACAGCATAATGAAGGCCAAGGAACTCACCAGACAGGTCAGGGATAAAGTTGTGGAGAAGTTTAAAGCAGGGTTAGGTTCTAAAAAAATATCCCAAGCTTTGAACATCTCATGAAGCACTGTTCAATCCATCATCTGAAAAAGTAAAGAGTATGGCACAACTGTACACCTACCAAGACATGGCCGTCCACCTCAACTGACAGGCCGGGCAAGGAGAGCATTTTTCAGAGAAGCAGCCAAGAGGCCCATGGTAACGTTGGACGAGCTGCAGAGATCCACAACTCAGGTGGGAGAATCTGTCCACAGGACAAGTATTAGTTGTGCACTCCACAAATCTGGCCTTTATGGAAGAGTGGCAAGAAGAAAGCCATTGTTGAAAGAAAGCCATAAGTATTCCAGTTTGCAGTTTGCGAGAAGCCATGTAGGGGACACAGCAAACACGTGGAAGAAGGTGCTCTGGTTTAGCTGTGACCAAAATGTAAATTTTTGGTCTAAAAGCAATGCGCTATGTGTGGAACACACCATCCCCACCGTGAAACATGGTGGTGGCAGCATTATGCTGTGGGGATGCTTTTCTTCAGCAGGGACAGGAAAGCTGGTTAGAGTTGATGAGAAGATGGATGGAGCCAAATACAGGGCAATCTTAGAAGAAAACCTGTTATGCCGCATACACACAATCTATTTTTGGTCGGAAAAAGATGTTTTTTCCGACGGGATTTCGCTCAAGCTTGTCTTGCATACACACGGTCACAATAAATTCCGACCATCATGAACGCAGTGACGTGCAACACATACGATGGCACTAGAAAAAGGGAGCTCAATAGCCACTGTGCGACCCTTTGGGCTCCTTCTGCTAATCTTGTGTTTACCTCGTGTTAGTAGAAGTTTGGTGAGAGACAATTCACGCTTTTCAGACTCATGCTTTTTCAGATCTTTTACTGCTGTTCAGTTTGTGCTTGTGGGTGTGTATCTGGTTTTCAGTGCGTGTAGTCAGTTCGTATCTGTTTTTCAGTACGTTCTTGTCTGCTCATTACTGATTTTCAGCTCGCTCTTCACAGGCCTTGCTGTTCTTCAGTGTGTTCTGTTAGTTCGCTCTGACCAGCCAATCATTTTGAAGCCATGTTGCGGTTATGTACTCGTTGTAGAGTTCGTGCTATGCGGGGACTTGGTGTTGGGGTTCTTGCTTTGACCCAAGCCCAGTCCATGAACAGGGTGGGGAGGAGTTCATGGACCAAGAATTGTTTACTCCAGCGTGACCAATTCTCTCATATACCTTTGCTGCGTGCTCCAGGAGAATAACCCTGATGATTTCAGGAATTATCTCTGGATGACGGACCCTGCTTTTCATCATCTGTTGGCCCTTACATTAGGAAGCAGGACACCTGCATGCGGCAAGCCATCACTCCGGAGCAGAGGCTCGTCGCCACGTTTCGGTACTTGAAGACAAGTCTACAGGACATCAAGTTCTGGACAGGCATCTGCCCCCAGGCTCTGGGGATCATTATTTCAGAGACCTGTTCTGCCATCATTCAGGTCCTGCAGAAGAACTATATTAGGGTAAGTTGTATCCTTTAACATCACTTTCTATGTATTTAATGTTTGCTAATGTATTGTATTTCTTTCATCATTCCCTAATTACCATGATTGTAATATGCTCTGAATGTCCCCTTTGTCCTCATGCATGCTGTAATCTTTTAATGCTCCTTTTTTTGGCCTACATGTGGACTGTGGCCTCCCACTTTGCTCATCGTTGGGACTTTCCCAACTGCGGAGGGGCAATCGATGGGAAGCACGTCCACATCATCCCACCACCCCACTCGGGGTCATACTATTTTAACTATAAGGGGTTTCATAGTATCAGTATAGGTATAGGTCCTACGCACATCTCCAGAGTGGTGGCTTGGGATTGCCACCTGCGGAAGAGAATGTTGGAGGACTCCCATTTGTTTTTATTGCTGATAAAGCATTTGGTCTGGGTGATCACATGAGGAAGCCACTCCCCCAGAGGACCCTTACCCCGGAGAAGAGGGTTTTTAATTACCAGCTGGCCAGAACCAGAAGAGTCATGCAGAACACCTTTGGAATAATGGCCAGCCGGTTCCACCTATTTCTTATGGAAGTTAACATGGTGGAGGACAAACTTAACCACATCGCTTTATCCTGCTGCATACTGCGCAACTTTTTAAAGCGAAATGCACCTGGTTATGTTGCCACATTTGGGCCTGAGGCCGGACTTCAAGAGCATCCAAAGACGATGCTGGAAGCTGGCCGTCCTGGCTTACCCCCCCCCCCCCCCCCAAAGAGCCCATGAAGTGCTTCAAAAATATGTGGAATATTTTACGGGTGGGGGGCCATTGCTATGCCAGCTAATTTTTTAATATTTTCCAAATAAAAAAAAAATGATATGATAAAATCTTGATTTCTTTTATCTGTCTCCTAGGTTCTCCTAGTGCACTTGTAGTGCCACGTCATTTTACCATTATTTAAATAACACCCATTGTCACTGTAAACAGCAACTTAATACAAAAAGTGTTATTTAGCATTGAAAGAAGAAGCCATACATTGTTGAGTAGAAAGCTTTTTACTCCATGCACATGTGCATTATAAAAAAAATTTTGGTAAAAAAACATCTTGTTTTTCAAAGTTTTACCTTGAAATTTTTTCAAAAGTACATAAACAGGCATGTTTCCAAACATAACATACACAACTCAACTCTGGAACTTACAAAGTTCAACATTGAAAAAATTAAGGCAATATCAGACATTATAGTGTCAAAAATGTGTTGATATTGTTCATCAGATGGGCTGATTGGGGATCAATGTATGTGTTTTGAGGGTGCAACCACTTCCTCTCACCTACTAGCATTGGGAGGAAGGGGTTGCACCCACAAAACGCGTACATTGAAATACCCCGATGGCAGATAGCACATGTTGACACACTGTGTGCATCTTCCAAATTTGGCTTTTAAACTGTATTAAAACTTTCGTTAAATGTTCTTTAAAAAAAAAAAAAAAAGTGTAATCTTTGTTGGATTTAGATTCTCCCTAATACATCAATCAAGTTCTTCATTCTTTGTTCAATCTCCTTGGTTTTTTTCCTTGATAATGTCTAAATCCTGACTACATCACATTATGTCCTGGATAAGCTGTTGTGCACTGTCACTGGTGAAATGAGGATATTGTTCTTCCACAACCTGTACATCACCTAAAATAAAAATACACACCATGTATTATAAATATGCAGGCATCCATCTATTACCTGAATCTGTGGTGTCTGACACTGACCTGTTGTGGTGACAATTTCAACCACTTCTTCCACCTCTCCTTCCTCCACATCCTGAGGTTGTGGTGTCCTCTGCTTCCCTTCTTCCAGAGGTGTGGTGTTCCTGGTGTTCTCAGACGTCCCGGGTCTTTTCTCCCCTATGAGAATGAAACAAGAGGTATACTTAGCACACAGTTATTTGAGACCAGAAATATGAATGTGAAACATTGCTTGGAAGTGGGGTACAATTGTCTGTTTGGGCAGAGTTTCAGGTTGAAGACCTGATTAATTCCCTTAACAAAGCTGGAATACTTTCCTTTTTTGGACAAGTTTCACACATGTAGACACCCCAAGTATCCACTGGAGTACCTGTGTGGGACACCTTAAAAAGTTTGTTATTGTGTCCCACACTAGTGCTCCTGAGTCCAGATGTGTATACAGCTGCTGAGTGTCCTCTCCTTACATTACACTGAATCAAGTTTGCAATTCATTCTAGTTACAAACACATCTAGACAACAATGTCCTAAACTTCTTTAATACAAATTAGCATGACCAAATGTACTTAACCCTGTATCTGCCCAAAACATCGTATTTAGTTGGCAAACGAACAATGTTTCTTACAACCGATTACTGTGCCCACGAACATGAAAGTAGCCATTTTAAACTGTATAACAGTAAAGAAAAGCACATGGAGCAGCATGCAAGTAATAATAATAATAATAATAATAGGGACACATGACAACTACTTACTTTTTAGAAGAACTCTCTTGATCCTTCTGTACTGATCTTGCTCCCTCAATTTCAGGTCTGACCAGCGTTTCCTCAATTGCTCCTTGGATCGTCGTACCCCAAAATTCCGGCACAGACTCTTCACAACTTTAGTCATGATCTTGGCCTTTCTCACATTTGTGTTTAGGTATGGTCCATACTTCCCTCTTTAAGATGTCCACCATCTCCACTATCTCCCCAAAGGACATATTTGAGGCCTTAAATCTTCTTCCCTGGGATCAGGACTTTTCTTGCTCCAGACTTTCCTCCTCTTTACTGCTATTAAGCACCTGCTGTGTCTCCACCATGTTCCTCTCACATTGCAACGAAAGAGAATGGGCGGGAAATATTCTAGAAAGAACGTCAGAGGCGGGCGACGCGGGAGGAGTTACATGCATGCGCAGTGTATATAAAGCTAACACGCGTGTGTCGTACATACGATCTGTGAGTGGAGGAAGTGCTGAAAGTTATAATGAAGGTAACATTTTAACTTGAGACATCAATGGCCTATACTGATTCGAGATTGAGGCCTATATTGGGATAAAATTAGGAGAGTTTAGCCTGATATTAGTGTTTTGGTCTTGTGTTTTGTCTTTCAGCAAATATCAAACAATTCAAAGACCCTGAATTCATGGGCCAGTTCATCGACAAATACAGGGATATGCAAATTTTTGAGGTTAAAAACCCCCTTATATCGAAATAAACCAAGTGGAAGGCACCGCTGTAGAAACTGCTGCAATTTGTGAAGACGCAGGTCCCCAATGCAGACATCGAGTTTGTGGAAAAGAAAATTGGTAGCTTGAGAAGCACGTATAGAAAGGAGCTTAATAAGGTCCAGGATTCCATGAGATCAGGAGCAGCAGCAGAGGATGTGCATGTACCCAGTCTGTGGTACTACAACAGGATGCGGTTTCTGGAAGACCAGATTTGAAGGCAGGGAATCACTTTCTACACTTCCATCCACCCTTCCCTCAACCCCAGCTGAGGCTTCCGAGGACCAACCTGGGCCTTCCATCCTGGAAGAATTTGAGGAGCCCAGCTGGAGCCATTTATAGTATTTTTAAACATATTTGTTATCCGGAAATGATTGTTGTTAACTAGATGTTATTATTGATAACAAATGAATGTTTTAGCAAAAAGTGACATATCAATAGACAGTAGGGGCCAAAAATGAGTGTGAATGAGTGTGAATGAAAAATGCTGGGGTCAGAATGATAGTCTTTTCTATTTATTAACATTCAATTTGGAACAATCATGAGCTGAAAATTGTTTGTGATTGATGAACCAATAACTAAAACTATGTCCCTTTTTCATACACAGGAAGACCTCCGGAATGTGGCAGGCAGGAGGAGGCGGGGGTAAGTGTCAGCCAGGAGTTGGCAAGGCCCTGTAGCCTCACCCAGCCTTACAACAAAAAGGCCCAGGAAGAGGAGTAACGTAGAGGAGGCAACACTGGGCCTCATTAAGGATGCTAATGCAGCCCTGAAAAGCCCCCCCAATGCTGAAGAGGCCTATGGCTGCTATGTAGCTGAAAAATTACAGCAAATGGAAGAGGGCCAACGCCTCAGGAGTGAGTAATTTATTTTTGAGGCCATTCAGAAGGGGTTGAGTGGCCAAATAAGTGATAACATGCACTTATTTGTGTTTGCCCATCCTCCTCCTCCTCCTGCCACAAGTCCACCTTCAGAGCCACAGTCTCCAAGGAAGGCTGCAGGGAAGCGTGGAGGGAAGGCTGCAGGGAAAACAAGAAAGTGATGGCCTGGGTTCAGTCTGGTCTGACAGAAGACGCAGGCTGTAGTACCACAGCCTGGGGACATATATGTCATCTGCTGCTGTTCCTGATCTCTGGGAGTCCTGGACCAGATTGTGCTCCCCATTATATGGACTTCTCAAGCTACCAATTTTGATTTCCAAATACTTGATGTGTGCCCTGGGGTACGAAGGCTTCGCAAATTCCAGCAGTTTCTACAGCGTTGCCTTCCTCTTTATTTTGTTATCAGCCAGAATAAATGGAGATTTTTTTATATGAAAATACTTGTCTATGTGTTTTTCTTCAAATAGGCCAGTTTGTTTGTGAGTAGGCAGGTACATTTCAAAAATACAATGTCAAATTAACAAGGGTCACCAACACCAACCTCCTTAAGCTTTAAAAATACAAGCTAATAATGTTGTTGTGGAGAATTGACACACAAAAAAAGGTGACTAGAAAATAATTTTAAAATAATCCAAAAAAAGGAGTTCTTGATTAAAAAATGACAATAAAAAATAATTGTAAACATTATTATGGAGATCTGGCTTTAAAAAAAAAAAAGATTATTCATGAGATCACAAGAAATAATAAAGAAAGAAGTTTGTGAGAACTCTTTGTGAATATGAGCAGCAAAACAACTTCATTCTTCTAGCATTATAAGGAAGAAAAGAATGTACTGCATTAAACTATTTCAAGCATTTCAGTGTGACGAATGTGCCATCGCCATTACGAATGCTAGTTTTATCAGACCGAGCGTTTTCCGCCTCGTACTTGAATTTGAGCATGCATGAGTTTTTGCGCATCCGAATTGCATACACACGAAATTTTCGGATAGGAACTTTTTCCAACCGAAAAATTTAGAACCTGCCCTCAATCTTTTGCTGGCGGAAATGGAGCATACACACGGTTGCATTTTCCAACCAAAACATCACATCTGTCTTTTGCTGGCAGCATTTCCGATCGTGTGCACTGCAAAAAACTTGAAACTGGGGTGGAGGTTCACCTTCCAGCAGGACAATGACCCTAAACATACAGACAGAGCTACAATAGAATAGTTTCCATCAAAGTATATTCATGTGTTAGAATGGCCTAGTCAAAGTTCAGACCTAAATCCAATTGAGAATCTGTGGCAAAACCTAGCTTTTATCCACATCCACTTATAACCTTTATACCTTTCAGTCAGTACTCACGTACTAGAAGAAATTGCTCCGATGAAAAAACTTTTCAAATCTAAGCAAAAAAGTTACAGATCCAACTCTTGGAAAGAGGATACTCAAAAACATGCCTCAAGAAGGCCTACAAAAAATCTTTGGAAAAAACTAGATATGAACTTCTATATCATCAAAAACAAAAGAGTGATGGTCAAAAGGAAAACATGACTAGAATAATAATACCCTATTCTAACCAACACAATAAGATTTGTAATATAGTGCAAAAGTACTGGCACCTTCTGTCCATGGACTCCAACCTGAGCAGATTTGTGCCAACCAAACCACTCATCGCTTTCAAACAGGCTACATCGATTGGGGATTGTATTGTTCAAAGTGAATTTAAAGGTGAGAATCGGGGGGGGGGGGGGGGGGGGACCCTGCAAAATCAAAGTTACATACACGTGTGGGGGGATGCACCTTTTGTCAGTTCATACAGGTGGGACCCACATGTGTTTTGCCAAATGGAAGGCCCTTTAAAGCAATGCACTTCACTAATTGTAAAACCAAGGGAGTGGTGTACTTGCTATTATGTGACTGTGGCTCATTATGAGGGCAAAATTAAGGTGGAACTACATTCCAGGATGTCCAAACATATCTGAAGCATGAGAAAATGCATTCCAGACCTCCCATTGGGAAGACATGTCCTATCCCTGCAGAATGGCACTTTTAGGGAGATCAAATTCTCATTGACCATATTGCAAAAAGAACTAAAATAGATTTTCACGCTCCAGGCGACAATTTTCCCAGGCCTCAATGAGGCAACCAATTAAAGGAGGAATGGAAAAATAGCTGGAGTCACATATTTTTTGTTTCCTTTGATTATATATTTTTTCATGCGTTCTTTGTTGCATGCTCACATTTTATATGTCATCAGGAATGTGGATATCCAATCAGTATTGGTTTCATTTTCACATTTCATTTTTATTTTATTTTTTGTTTTCTGATCTACATTTTTGTTCTTCATTTGGTTGATCAGCGTACAATCGGGGCACACATGGGCCGTTCTGGATGTTTTTTCTAGATCAAGTGAAAATTTTCGCTGATCTATACTTTATGTCCGCTCGGCATTCCCCTTGCGATTTCCCATGTTTTTTGGTGGCATGTATCAACCCCGGAGTATCTCTGGGGTTGATTTCTTTTCCCCTCCATCCATGTCCCACCTTCATAGTCCTGCTATCAGTATATGACTGCCAGTGTTTTCATACACGGGTGCCATCTGCTGTTAGGAGATTGACTTTCTCATCTTGTCACTCTCCCTGCAATGCTCTGTGGTTCCCTGGATGATCGCACATGCATGCCAGTGGTAGCTCTATGCATGACGTCACTCCTCCCGCATCGCCATCTTGGATGTGGGCAGGGGGTGGCGCTATGCACCCAGGGGACCATAGGATCAACATTCACGCAGGTGTGGATGGTTATCATCACCCACACCTGCTAAAAAGGCTGTGTTTTTGCCCCCATATGCTCCTATATATAGTGAGCTCAATCTAGGGCGCATTAGTGCTGTCGTTTCTGATGAGGCAACACACCAGTGGTGCATATTGGCTAAGGTAAATGTTACCTCTATATACTCCCCTTTTTTCCTTTCTTTAATGATTGCAATTGCTTACATCATTTTTAGCTATAGAGACATCTGTCTTATGGAATTTATTTTTTATTTTTTTTGTATTACTTACAGATTTTACCTCCCTGGATTTATGCACCTGTGGGTTGCTCTATGGTTCTGCTGTGAACCACGTCGGGAGTATGGATCATTGAGCATACACATACCAGCTACTGCGTGTTGCTTTATTTTGTATTTATTATTTTTTCCTTTTTGCTTTGGGGATTGAATTAATACACTTCCTGATTCAGCTAAAGAAAAACCTCCCCTGTTCCATCTTGCGTTGGTCTCATCTATGTATGCACAGCACCATTTCAAGGTATACTCTTTTTTATACATATAGATATATACATATATTTACAACTTTTTTGTATGGCATGTATTTAAATTTTAATACAAATACATTAGCTCTTTGATTATTCCCAGGCCAGCCTCCTTTTTATAAGGTTATGTGGCAAATATTTGGGATGTTGAAAAATAAAAATGCTGATGGGCACAGATATACATATTTTTCAAAAAAAAATTTGTATGAGTACTATGTTACTATTTTTTGACTAAGTGTTAAATTAAATAAAATACTTTATACTTCTTTATATAATTGTATGCCTCACAGTCTATGCCTGAAAAGTCCTGCCCTTAGGGGAAATCTTGTACCATAATTTAGTTTGGGATGTTGGCTGGCATATAGCAGACTACTTTATAACCGCCTCTTTTTTGATTTTGACAGATGCTCTCTATCCAATCTGACAGAGCTTGAGCTATTTTGCAAAGAAGAATGAGCAAAAATATGACTCTCTAGATAAATGTATATGTAGTGCCGGCTCCTGAAGAGCATGCGCTATATGATTTTTTCTATTTAAAATTCCTAAAGCCACAGTTGGGTTTTGGGGACAATTATACCAAATTATGGTTTCAGTACCAGTCTAGCTGGATTGCACTGGGTTCTGCTTGGCCATAGGTGTCACTGTCACCGCTGGCAAGTGTGAGAACGCAGTTTAGCTAGGCGTATTGGGTGCCATTCTTTCTCAAAACCAGCTCAGTGGGAGTGTCATCTTGCTGTGCATTCTGGGAGAGGGTACTTAAGGTACTGACATCACGTGCTTCTAGGTTCCGGTCCAGAAGATCTTTCTGTCTGCTTGGTCCTGGTCCTCCTGACCAGCCCCCATGGCCCTCATGGCCTGGGGTGCAGATCCATACAATTCCGAGTCTCGGGGCTGGCTAGCCCGAGGCAAAGTAACTGGGAGGATGATTCAAAGGTGGTCCGGTCATCTGTGGAGAGGCCCAGCAACTGGAGAAGAAACCAGGGGAGGACTCTTCGGGAGAAGGCCACACATAAGGCTGGCTTCTCAGAAAGAGCCTGGAGGCTCAGTTGAAAGACACCAAGTGAATCTACACTCATACGGTATCGCCGGACCGGCTGCGAGATACTGGTACTGTATGATAGCGCTCTAAATTTACCTACGTCCCCCAGTTACATCCAAGTCTGTGGCAGAGACTTTGTTCAAGTGTTCTATATCCAAGTCTGTGGCAGAGACTTTATTTGCAAGTGTTCTACATCCAAGTCTGTGGCAGAGACTTTATTCACAAGTGTTCTACATTCAAGTCTGTGGCAGAGACTTTGTTCAAGTGTTCTACATTCAAGTCTGTGGCAGAGACTTTGTTTTATTTAAACACTCTATCGGCTGCTAGGCCTAGTGAGAGGAGGTCTATCCAGTAGCTGTGAGAATCCAGTTGTTAGTGCTAATTCTCTGGATTTCTATAGTGAGAGACTTCCTATCTTTTGCAGTTCCATGAGTACCTGAACTTCCTACCCAACCCTCTATACCTCATTTGAGAGACTGTTTTGTCTACTTGTTGTCAAATAAATATCCAAAAAGTGGATTCAAGGTCAGTTTCTGCAGTTCTTTGGGCCATCTACCTCAGGAAACCCCTAGATGTACACGAGGTCAAGAAGGTAACGGTAAGCCCAATCAAACCAACCGCTCCTTCGGGGGTCAGTGCTACATATATATATATATATATATATATATATATATATATTAGATATAATAACAAAATTAGCTTGTTACATGTATTTAGAGCGTCTGCTCGCTCACCACTGTGGCTGCGCAACGTCAATGGCTCGGATCCTCTCCTCTGCACATGTATCGACCTCTGAATGGTCTTCCCCAGCAGATATTATATCTAGCAAGTATTCTCTTTTAGCGGGGCTTTAAATAAAACTTTTATAGCAGAGAGCACTATGTCGGCTGTGTTTTTGATCGCATGATATATAAGTCTCTTGAAGTGGAGGAACTGCTGAATAATCTCTGAGATCAACTCCCTATCTGCGAGGGATACATTGGGTACAGTGGAGATCGTGAAAGGGAGAAATTGAACAGCTTTGAGAGAAAGAATAGACGTTTGGGGAGTGAAAATAAAGCGTTCATTTGAGTTTTCCTGACTCATCCTTAAGGTGAGCAGATTAAATAGCTGGTGGTGGACAAGCAATAAGAATTATTAAGAAGCACAATGATACGATAATAACACTGGAGCACTACTATCAAGATTGATATTGATTTAAATTTGATTTGAAGTTGTTGGAATCAAACAGGAATTAATATTATACATCTACACAGCTGTTTGTACAGCCGAACTCAGCCATATTGATGCCAGGCAGTCTCACGTGTTTAAAAGCAAGGAATGTGACACAATTTGAATAGCAGAATGAGTTCTATTCAGCCCACCTGGAATGTACTGAACTTCAAAGACAATATGGTGCCGACTTGTCGGCAAGAACAAAGGACAGCTGGTGGGGCGTCCGAGATCGAGCCACAAGATGGCAATCCAGTCGGAGCAGTTGCAATTCATGGTCAGACACTGCCCCCCAGAGGCCAAGTATGGCAGGACTGTACGAGGTAATTAGCCTGGGGGAGGAAACGCCCCAGAGACGCTGATTGGTCTACGGGAAAAGTAGGATGGGCTATGGGGTGTGGTATGGCTGAGATATGTTTAACAAAAAGGGTTGCAACCATGAGTTCGGCCCCTCTCACTTCCATCATGAGGCTTAGCTGCGAAGGTCGGATAAGTATGGCTTATATTGTACTTTGATAGTATGCTATGTATTATTGTAACTTCTATTGATATTTTATGCACGCTTTATTATTTCCTTGGGAAATAAATGAGATTTGATTGATCTTAGACCGTGTATTGATTTCATAGCCAATGGTGATAATATTGTGATATGAGTGATGACATGTGCTTGGCGTATTGATAAACTAGCTGAACTATAGGGACTAAACAAAGGAATACATAACTGATAGTAATAAGAATAGAGTGAATTGATCAGTTACTTCATTTGGCACCCCAGAAGGCGTGTAAAACGTATTTTTACACAGAATCCACAAAAATCTAATGTATTTTTGTTTCTGAGTCCCTGTAAGTCACGAGGACCCTCAAAGCCACCCAGAACTGAAAGTCATCTCTAGTGTGGACAAGATTGGCGCTGGCTCGCGAATTCTGAAACCACGCTTGGATGAGAAGGAAAATTCTGTGAGATATTTCACTGGTATAAACGCACGCGTAAAACCTGGTGAGAACTGTGACTGATATATATATATGTACGTATTGTTGTGTTTGCTGCAAACTTGTAACCAGAGGGCAAATTCTGGCGAGATAGGGACTGATCATCCCTGGTTATGTGATATAACCGCAGATTGACAGGATAAACCATACAATTTTGAGGGAAAAGTGGAAATATCCACGTGATTGTGAAAAAAACTTTCTGTCCCAATAGAAATTCCCTATGACCTGCTATCGGATAGGAGGGCATTGAATAAGAGTGTGTTCTCCTAAAGAAATTCGTGGGTAAACGGATTTGTATTTGTTTTTTTTTTTTTGGGGGGGGTTTTTTGTGTAAAAAAAATAAAAAAGTGGAGGAAATATAGGTTTTATTTCTACCCACGTGAGAGTGAAATAGCTCTGGTAAAATAACCTGCAGCCTAAGGCATTAAGAGTGTGCCTTGTGTCTTGCATGCTGTAGAACCACAAGTCACTGGAAATTTAAACGGTTCGTATCTATTTTTTTTTTTGTTTGTTTGTTGGTAGGAATCTGTCTTTGTGGGGGTTATCTAGTTGTTTGTATTGTCTAAGCAACTGGTGGAGCAACCTCAGTGTGAATAGGCTAATTAGCATGTCAATGGAAGCCATTGAAGGTTTCATTAGCAAGCATGGTGGGATTAGATTTCAACTTACTCACGAAAGTAATTTAACATATCAATTCAAGGAACTTTTGAGACAATGTAATACACATAACAGTCTCATAAGTAATAAATCAAAAAAAGGCAGGAAACAGAGAATGGCCAATGCCTTATGCATGTTAATGAGAATGAAAGAAATTGCGGAACAAAAAGAATTAGAATTGTTTGCTGATAGAGAAAAAGTGATGGAACAGGTAAGTGATATAACAATGAGGATTGAAAAGGCTGATGCAGATGCTCGTAATCGGATTGAACAATTAGTGACTGAGAAATGTGTATTGCAACAGAGATTAGATGAATTAGAACAAACGTGCAAATTAAGAGAAAGTTGCATTGCCTCTTTGAATCAAAGGGAGGCTGAGAATTTGCAGGTTGTCACAAGGCTTAAGGCACAAGCAGCCATAATGGAATTATTCTCCAAGTGTGCAATACTGGAGGTACCCTCCGCACATGCTCAGTGTACAGAAAAGCTAGAAGTGAAACATGAAGAAAACCCGTATGCTATTATCACTGCAAATGATAGTACTGTGATGGGAATCGATGTGGAAGAAGCAAATAAAGGTGGGATAACTGCACTTGAAATTGACTCAGGAGTTGAAACTTCTGATGACTCCTCAGACAACGAAAGTGTAAAGTCTGTGCATTCCAATCGCAGTAATAGTATCCAGCAATGTGGGTTTCCAGCGCCATATGCTAAAAAAATGGCCTATGCAGGGAAACCAGAACTAAAATGTTTTTTGTGTAAAAGGGGGGGGTCACATTTCAAAATATTGTCGGGTGGCGAATAATGATATCGAAAGGAAATTATACCCGAAAACGACCCCAAGGCTTCATGTGTGTTATTCAGCCAGGTGGGGTAGCCATCCAGAGCACGGAACCCATAGTAATCAAACCCATTTCCCGTGTAAAACGCAAATGCGGGGTCTAGAAACTAAAAAGCAATATGTAGGACAGTTGCTTAGAGTCAAAATGGAGATAGACGCATGGTTACTCAAATATAGCACTGGGGGAAACAATGTTAGCAGAACTTAGTGAGCTGCAAGCATGGTAAGAATATTCTGGTCAATGTTTCCCGGCTATGAAAAAGGTTTGATGTAAGTTTCAGGTTCAGAATATGATAGAGGACCTTTGGTAGGTCAGTTATCGGCACAAGTTAATGATAACGTAGCAGATGCAGAGGTGTGGAGGAAAGAGTTGCAGCGTATTGTGGACAGTCGTGATAATGGTATGAGTGATTTGCAACGAATGAAATTTAGGAGAGGAGATGACCCAATTTTGTTCTGCAGTGAGTATCTTGCATTGTATATGAAAGTGTTCAACTGTCCTGACTTATTGGAGGACGATGCAAGTTTCATATACTCAATGGCCAATAAGTGTTATGTAAGCTATCCAACTAGAATGGCTCTGAGGAATGCTAGATCCTACCAAAATTTTGTCAATATTCTCAGAGACTTCTGTCAAGAGTCCAGGGAAAGGGAGTATGGGTCAAAGGCAGATGTGTCCGTAATAAGCAGAGGTACAGGAAGGCAGAGAAAGTTCAGACATAGTAAATGGAATAGGCATAGACATAGATTTCATAAAGTCCTTAAAATTGCTAGCATTGAACAGGAAACCCCAGAAATACAAGTACCTGCAATGAAAACCCCCACCCAGGACAGGGACAGCGTAACTCAAAGGCCTGATATGAAAGATAGCAGCCAGGACAGATTACACAGTTCTGAAGGAGAGATAAGGAATGACAGTTCACACCCTAAGCACAGCCAGCAACAAGACTGGATGAACATTCCAATATTTGCGCCCTGGGCTAATCTACCATTTTGGCTTGTATGTAATTGGACACAAATGGCATTGACATTTTTCTTGGGTAATATGGCAAAGATTTCCAATACCACTGCGTAGTATAGAAAGGTATGGCAACTATATTGCATTAATGGGAAAGGCTTTGGGGACTTAAAAAGTCAATTGTCATGATAATTGTGTGTAATCACTGTCTTTGTGTTTTTTTTACACAGACCATGGAAGAAGTTAAATGGCTTTAGATACTAACATTTGCGTTTGTTTGCAGGTCTGTCAAAGTGAGAACAACAGTGGTAAAATATAGCAGAACATGGGTTAGGTTATTGTAAATGCATAATCGATTATCACATGGTACCTTGAGCTCATTAGTTAGTAATTGTTTGCAAACAATGAAAAATAAATAGTACTAAAAAGAGTTACAAATGAAGCTAAAATGTTGTGATGATACATATGCTTTGTTTTGTTTTTCGTTTTCCCCATTAACTAATTGTATTTCAGATTGGAATAAGCACTCTTTGCAGGAGAAAAGTCCATGGATGTTGTCAACTAAAAGTTAAGTGTTTGTCATTGTTGTATGATGGTTGTCTTGTCGTATGATGGTTCTCTTGTCATGTTATTTGTGTGATCATGACCAGATTTTTAAGTTTTTTACATTTTTTTTTAGTTAATTTTGTTTTTTTTTCTCAAAAATGTTTTGTTTTGATATTGGTTTAGTCCTCTATTTTAGTTATATTTTTATTCAGGTGGAAAAGTAGTAGGTCTAATCCACCTGAAAGGGGGGAATTGACAATGCCCTCAGTTAGAACCAGTCACCTGAAAGGGGGTAGTGCATACATCGTAAAGATACAGATAGATACATTGTTTTTGTTAGCTTGTAAAATTTGAAGTTTTTGAGAAGCAACACTGATGTTCAGTTTTAAACATTTTTTGATCATACCATGGGGATCCATTTTACAGTGGGTTCAGCCTAAAGAGGTCATGGTTGTTTGGATAGTTTGGTCAGAGTTGCAGAAGCCAGGAATACTGAGATCCTGGGCTCCAAGGAGGGAACTATAAGTAAACATGGTAAGCGAGCAGATATTGTGGATAAGAAGTTGATACTGCTCTTGTTTTTCACTTCCAGAATCCAAGTGGGGCGAGAATTGGAGAGGCTTCTGGAACATGTATGACAGATGATCATCTGGTTGGCAGTTTGTCTGTGCCACACCATACCACAAATTAGTTCCGATAAACATCAGGAGAGAAGGAAAACTGAAAGATTCAGATTAATACCTGTTTTTTTCATATGGATAATTTGGTGCTAATGTGGAATCTGAAAGACTGTGCCTAGCAAGAGAACTTGTGAAATATTTTTGCTGAAGTCTCTCCTGATGAATGCTCACATGTTATTTATACATGTGCAATGGGTTGGAGGTTGGGGAAGAATTATGACACATCCAATCTGTCAAAACATGAAAATGTAAAATATGTGTTTTTTTTGTTGGAAGGAGGAATTGAAAGAAGAAAGGTTTTAATGTATGACATGTATTGATGTAACAGAGTTAATATGGTGCAGGTACCCAGGAGGCAGGCTGGCGCTTATGCATAATAAGTTAGCTGTTGGCCAGACTAAAGGGTGCCAGGTGACACATCAATGGGGTGAAAACTTCCTCGTAGGGGTGGTGTCTCAATCCTAGCGGTCCTAGAGAGAAGCTTTTGGTTACTGGACATGCGGGACACCAGAACTAGACATGGGGAAGATACGCCTGGTTGATGTCTCACCTGAGAGGTTGAAACCCTGCACAGATAATGCCAGTGAATACACACAGGAGCATGCTCCGTTAAAATAAAGGGAACAAACGCTGGCTACCAGGGTACCGTAGGACTTCACCACATGGTGCTGCAACATCTCACGGTGGTTGACAAAAACCTACCACCCTATATGTGCTGAGTATACACTGAATCAAGTGCGGTCATTGCACCAGTGACTTACTCCCAGAGAATGAGGTCCATGCAGGATGCTTATTTCTGAGGAGTAACCCGAAAGAGGAGGGATGTATTCAGCACTATATTGGGGGGGGGAACAATAGCTGGGATGGGTGTTGGTAATGGAGTGGACATCAGCCTCCTGAGGAACAAACTCACAGCCATAGCTTCAGAGAAGGAGCGTGACTTTGTTACCACGGGAGATTGGTGGCATCCTTGATAACATTCAATGAAGTCACAGAAACACTCAGGTTAGAATGGCTTCGGATTTTGTCAACCATGTTGAGAGGTTGGTAGAGAGGACAGAAACCTGTCATTGGCTCTGGCGCGCACTCTGTGGCAGGTGGAAATATCAGCCAACATCAAGCTGATTGTACCGTCTCTGTATGAAGGGGCAGTGGCCTGATGAGTTAGCATCACCGCTCAGTAAGATTTTGCCAAAACACGTTGCTTACACTAATCCAAAGTAGTGGTCGAATGCCTGTATGGGCTGTACTAAGTTGGATTGTGAAAGGTGTTATGCTGTATGTTCCCATATACAGAAGTGCAGACTCGGTCTGTATATTTGGTGGCATCAATGGGCTTACTGACTGGAGATTTTATCTTGTTGCATTTGAGGCTATATCACACATGTGATCAGAGAAGATAAACGCTGGAGGCAGGTTGATATTTCCCTTTGTCGGAAGCATGACCATGATGTCCTTTATATGCCAGGTTAATACGTGGGGATGAACGAATAATGTTGGGAAGTTATTTCTCTCTGTGTTCTGGATGGAGAGATCATTGCTGGGAAGAAGGCACCCAGGTATTATTTAGGACATAGGCGAGTTTATTTCTTTGTCCTAAAGAATACCGGTGTAGTGTTAGTCATGGAACTAGAGGGTTCCTTGAACCTAACCGTAGGTAGAGGTGCATGGTATACAATGGGCATGATCTCTGAAATCCAGGCACAGGGGTGGAATTGTGTGGGTTTGGTAATTGTTATAAACTTATATGTGTAGTTAAGCGATATTTATCTAGAAGGGTCTCCCAGTTGTCTATGCAAGTTGAGGGACGATTTGACGGTGAGCTCTCTGTGTACAAATTGGAGACGTTGCTGCCAAGTCAGAGCCCTGCAACGCCGCTGCGAGCAAGCCTGCCTAATCCCGACCCGTATTTACAGTAAAAGGTTATAGGAGGTTGGGAGCGGGGTGCGTAATACATATATAGGTATATATTATGGTAATAAGTTGATTTATGTTTGTGGTAGAGTGTGACCTATGGGTATTGTAGGCTAGTAATATGGGCAAGAAAGGCCCTCCTCAAGACTCTGGGTCTGAAAGCTGGGCGATATGTTGCTCTGAATGGGTGCTGGTGAATGGTGAATGAATGGGCACCCCTTGCCTGTACTGCCGTCCTGAAGATACCCAAGGTGCAGAATGGTGACATGGAAGCTGTCGCTGAAGAATGGTGGAGATGTGTCACTCAGTGGCAAAGCGGCACGTGTTGGGAAACATCACATGGTAAAACAATTATGGACTGCTCCATAGGACCTGTTTCTGCACACGTTGAAAACCCAGCGTGGTAGGACAATTGTGTACTGTTCCATGAGAGATGTCTCTGGAGCGCTCGTTGAAAACAACCACGCGTTACACCAGGTAAGGACTGTGCCACAGGTACTGGTTCAGAAGCACATGTTGGGGAACTACACACGTTAAGACAGTTATGGACTGTTCAATAGGAGCCGTGTCTAAAGAAGGGTGGTGTGCGCCTTTTAGGCGCAAAGCGGAATATGTTGGAATCAAACAGGAATTAATATTATACATCTACACAGCTGTTTGTACAGCCGAACTCAGCCATATTGATGCCAGGCAGTCTCACATGTTTAAAAGCAAGGAATGTGACACAATTTGAATAGCAGAATGAGTTCTATTCAGCCCACCTGGAATGTACTGAACTTCAAAGACAATATGGTGCCGACTTGTCGGCAAGAACAAAGGACAGCTGGTGGGGCGTCCGAGATCGAGCCACAAGATGGCAATCCAGTCGGAGCAGTTGCAATTCATGGGCAGACACTGCCCCCCAGAGGCCAAGTATGGCAGGACTGTACGAGGTAATTAGCCTGGGGGAGGAAACGCCCCAGAGACGCTGATTGGTCTACGGGAAAAGTAGGATGGGCTATGGGGTGTGGTATGGCTGAGATATGTTTAACAAAAAGGGTTGCAACCATGAGTTCGGCCCCTCTCACTTCCATCATGAGGCTTAGCTGCGAAGGTCGGATAAGTATGGCTTATATTGTACTTTGATTGTATGCTATGTATTATTGTAACTTCTATTGATATTTTATGCACGCTTTATTATTTCCTTGGGAAATAAATGAGATTTGATTGATCTTAGACCGTGTATTGATTTCATAGCCAATGGTGATAATATTGTGATATGAGTGATGACATGTGCTTGGCGTATTGATAAACTAGCTGAACTATAGGGACTAAACAAAGGAATACATAACTGATAGTGATAAGAATAGAGTGAATTGATCAGTTACTTCAGAAGTATAGCATTGAATTATCACTGCAGTAGTGCTGCACTGTGTGTGTGTATGTGCGTCTTTTGGTACACATACACATATATTTATATATATATATAAATATATATATAACATTACCGATAAGTATATACAGTACTGTACAAAAAAATGTAGGCAGGTGTAAAAACACGCTGTAAAGTAAGAATCTTTTCAGTATTAGAAGTGTTAATAAGTTATTTTTATCAATTACCAAAATGAAAAGTAAATGAACAGGGCACAGTGGTGTAATAGTTAGCACTCTCACCTAGCAGTAAAAAAGGGTCGCTGGTTTGAATCCCAACCACAACACTACTTGCCTGGAGTTTGCATGTTCTCCATGTGCCTGCGTGGGTTTCCTCCGGGTACACCGGTTTCCTCCCACACTCCAAAGACATGCAGGTAGGTTAATTGGCTTCTGACCCAAATTGGCCCTAGTATACAAATGGGGACCTTAAATTTGAAGAATTGATGCTGGTTTGCAGCCAAAGAATAGTCACACCAAATACTGAGTTGATTTGGATTTCTCAACTGTTCATTTACTTTTCATTTTGTGAATTGATAAAAATAACCAATTAAAATGTATACTTTTGAAAACATTCTTACTTTACAGCATTTTTTCACACCTGCCTAAACCTTTTGTAGATGCACACCTTTATGGAAATAATGCAAGCTTTGTATAAGAATAGATTAATAATAGTACATACATCCAATGTACAAACAGGTATAATCAGCAAAAGGCCCAAGACGAGTGCTGATGGAATTGTGCACGTATACCCAGGTATATATATTTATTAATAGAGATACCTCCAGATGAAATAATTGTAGCAAAGTCCAGGTTCAGAGGCCCCTGAGGATGATGCAGCATCTGTCCTTGTGTTGGAGACCTGAAGACGAGATCAGCGATCATAGGGGTATCCTTTGACTGTTGTCCAACCATCCTGGATCTGCAGGAACCGTGGTGGGACACTGGAACTCAAAGTTAGCCTATCTACTCTTTCTAATCTAGTCTGCGCTTTAGTTGCTTCCTAGTAGATTCTAGTCTGACATGCAACCAAACCTCTAACTACCAGAAGTGGCCATTGGATGCCTAACCTGGCTCTAGTTTATGTTGCTTATTGAGTCCTAAGCTAAAACTATCTATAGAATCCCAGACCAGAAGAGACAGGGTTAACTGTAATATCAGGTAAACTATATTGCAAAAAACAGGTTCACATACAAATATCCTGGAAATTGACACTATACACATACAGTAGCATAGACCTAACTATCTAGCACTGTGAATGTGAGATAATAACAGCAGGACAGAAACATGTCCATCACTAGAATTCAGAAATACACTCAAGAAGCTATGGGTAGCTGCAGTTAAATTATTGAAACATAGGAATACTTGCATAAAATCCTCTGCTTTTGATCTGGGTGAAAATACAGCAGAAGTAGCAGCCTGTGTGTCATGTGGTATAGTTCTCTGTCACTTCACTTCTTTCTTCTGGGGTTTTCATAGCCCCTCCCAGAGACAGAAAGTGTTAATACATAATTATAAATACCATTGTGATAATAGCAGCTAACAGTAGGGGGCAGCAGATCCCTACATGGAAAATGATAACTGGAGAAAAGCTTTCATTTTTAATAAATGATTTTAATAGTGAAATGTTTGTCTCAGATATAGTAGTTACCCAACTACCTAAAGATTAACTATGGACAGCTATAACAATTAACACAATTACTGCGCATTAATGCAGCTTTGTAACCAATAATATGTAATTAAATGTTATTATTATTTTGTTAAAAACATCCAGTGCAAGTACTTGAATTTGACCTGGTATCAGACTCTTGCAGTCCCTGTACAGCAGAGCTGGAGTGTGAAAGTAAGTGACAGCACAAGAAGCCAATCCAGTTACGTGCTGACAAAAAGCATGATGTTAGGAGGAGACAACATAGTGACAGAAAGATGAGCTCACCGATTTGTGCATTGTCTTTTTTCACTGTCCAGGAAGGATAGGTCATGTCCAGGACAACCTGAGCTCAGAGGAAGTTGGTTAAATAATGCTATCCATCACACTGAGGACATCTACCAACATTAAAAAAGTATTTCAGGGATAATCTCTGTACTGAAGTTACATATTGCTGCAAAAATGGAAAATTCCTATCAAAATACTTACCGTAATTTTCCTTTCCTGATGGACTCCATGGCAGCAACGTGTGGGTTAAGTCCCGCCTCCACTACCCTATAGGACACCACTCCCATAAATCTTTGCTCCCTGCCCATGGCCGTGTTCGGTAACTAGCCTACTCCAGCCATTTTGGGAGGGAACTCCTGCTGCCATGGAGTCCATCAGGAAAGGAAAATTACGGTAAGTATTTTGATAGGAATTTTCCGTTTTCCTGACAGACTCCATGGCAGCAACGTGTGGGAAATAACTCGCCAAACACACTCGGGAGGGCAAAATGCTGAACAAAAATGTATGTAACACTGTCAACCGACAGCACCTTTAAACCAAAATCAATGGAAGATAAACTGGTAGGTTCGACACAACAGTGAGCCATGAATAGATGACCAAGAGGCAGCCTTGCAGATAAACTCAGGAGCCACATGACGTGAAGCTGCCCAAGAAGTAGAGAGACTTCTCGTGGAATGTGCCGTAACCGCCTCAGGAGGAGCCAAGCCCTTCTCTTTAAAAGCCCACTGGATCGCCTGAACCACCCACGTGGCGATGGATCTGACCAAAGCCCAAAGGCCTTTGTTTTTACAGTGAAAAAGAACAAAAGGATAATCTGATTGCCGAAAAGAAGCTGTTGCCTCCAAGTATCGTTTCAGAATAATTCCCATGTCGAGAGGATGAAGATCCTGACTCCCAGCCGAATTAAAGGTAGGAAGAGTAATATCCTGAATTTCGTGGAAGACTGAGGTAACCTATGGATTCGACCCCAGTATTGGCACTAGGACCACTCTGTCAGGAAAAAATGTGAGGAAAGGATCCTTTGATCCTAAAGACTGAAACTCAGAGACTCCTTTTGCTGAAGATATGGCTACCAAAAAAAGATGTCATTAGGGACAATTCTTTGATTGAAAGTGTTCAGTCCAGTTGTGAAAAGAAGACGAGAACCAGCGGTAAATCCACTTGGGGAATCTAGGTTTCCTCTGTGGTCTAAGTCTAATTGCTCCTTTAAAGAATTGCTGAACCAAGGGATGTTTAGCCCAGGATACTCCAGAGACTTGTACGCGAAGAGCGCTGACAGATAGGGGAATGTCTAGTCTGGACTGTAAGAGAGTCAAAACATCCTGAACCGTCAGATTACCATTAGAGCAAGACTTGGAAGACAAGTGACTTGTGAATCTAGACCAAATCCTCTCATACACCTGGTTGGTACTTTTCCTCCTTGCACTCATGAGAGTAGAAAAGGCCTCCTTGGGACAACCCAGAGCCTCTAATCTTCCCCTCTCAAAAACCAGACCCTCAGACATAGATGGGCCGGACAGGGATGGAGCTTCGAGCCCTGGGATAGAAGATCGGGTCTGAGAGGTAAGGGAATCGGATCTCTGACGCTGAGGAGCATTAGAAGCGAAAACCATGGCCTGTTGGGCCAAAGAGGTATTACAGCTATCACCTCTACTGCTTCTGATTTGAGTCTCCGCAGGAACTGTAGAATAATAGGAATCGGAGGAAAGGCGTAAGCTTTGTTGAACCGCCATCGATCCGTCAGTGCATCCACTCCGTAAGCCTGAGGATCCCGAAACCTGGAATAATACCTTGCCAGTTTCTTGTTGCAAGGAGAGGCACATAGGTCAACCTCTGGGGAGAAACATAACGTTAGAATCCGCCTGAAAACTTCCTCGTGAAGAGACCATTCGTTGTTGTCCAGATTGACTCAAGACAGGAAGTCCGCTTGGACGTTCTGCGTTCCTGGAACATAAGTTGCTGTAATGCTGACCAGGTTCTTCTGAGCCCAAGACATGATTGGCTCTACCCCCTGAAGAAGGGACAGACTCCGAGTACCTCCTTGTCACCCTATATATGCCACTGCTGTTGTGTTGTCTAGTCCGAGAAGAACCGAAGTTCCTGAGATCAGATGACGAAAGGCTAGGAGCGCCCGGAAGGCTGTCTTTAATTCTAGAATATTCGACACCATCCCCCTGGAAGGGAAGTCCCAGGTGCCTTGTGCTACTTCCGTCAAACAGTGGGCGCCCCAGCCCCTGTTGCTGGCATCCAAAGTTATTGATATCCATGAGATGGGGAGAATGGAATGACAACTGAATAGATTCTCCTTCCGAAGCCACCAGGGCAGAGAGATTCTCATTGAAGATGTGATCCGGATAAGTTGAGTCTTGTCGCCTAACCATTGGTGAAGAAACCCTTTTTAGAATGGTCTCATCTTCCATTGGGCCCACTTCGCCATTGGAATGGTGGCCACCATAGTGCCAATAATTCTCAGGCACTGAAGAGCCGGGAGATGGGAGGCTGAGAGGGCCGGACGAATTCTGTCCCGAATTACCGCTACTTTCTCTTCGGGTAATGAGATGGAGCCCTTCACTGTGTTGAAGAGTGCGCCTAGGAACACAAGAGACTGGGAAGGAATTAACTGACTCTTTTCTAGATTCAGGATCCAACCGAATTCTTGAAGAGTGGAAATAACCTGATCCTTGTGCAATAACAGACGGTCTCTGTCCTGGACTAGCAGCAGAAGATCGTCCAAATAGTGGTGAAGACGAATCCCCTTGGATCTCAATAGAGCCACTACGGCCAACAACACCTTTGAAAGACTCGGGGGGATGTTGAAAGCCCGAACGGGAGACATACGAACTGAAGATGTGGTTTTCCTACTGAAAATCGCAGAAACTGCTGAAAATCTTCTGCCACAGAGACATGAAAGTAAGCGTCCTAGGTCCTTGAAAAAGGACGGTTTATTGAAAACATCCAGACGCCTGACTGTTGTATTGTTGACAAGGTTTCTATCTTGAACCTTTTCCTTTTTGATAAAATGATTCAGATGTGTAAGGTCTATGACTGGCCTCCAAGAACCGTTTTTCTTTTGGACCATAAAAAGAGGAGAATAAATTCCTCTCCCTCGTTGATCATCTGGCACGGGAACGGCAGCGCCTTGAGCCAGTAAAGATTTCACGTAGGCCAACAGGATCTGCCTTTTTTTCTTCTGAGGTCGGAAGGAAGGTGGGAACATACTTTAGTCCTGGGGACCTGCTAAAGGTCCAAGAATGACCTGAAGAGACCGTTCTGACGGTTCAGAAGTCCTGGACTGAGGCTGCCCAGACATGCCGAAAAAGTAGAAGATGAGCCCCCACCTGGTCTATCTGAGCGGGCCCAATCTCAAAAAGATTTGCTTGGTTCCCTCTCTCCTGTCGCACTGCTCTTGGCGGATTTCTTGAAAGGAGGACTGCCTTGACTTCCATGACCTGGAATATTTTTGACCCGGTCTATAGCTACGGGCCTCCCTGGCCTGCTCTTGATATTGCTTTATAGGAAAAAATCTCGTCTGGCTTTCTAAACGTCTATCCTGAGGGAGAAACCCCGACTTCCCACCAGAGGCCCGGGTTATGGCATTATCCGACTCATTCCCAAAAAGGGAAGAACCCTCGAAAGGGATATGGCACTACACCTGTTTAGATGCTGGATCAGCCAGCCAGGGACGGAGCCCAAGAGCCCGTTTGGCGGTTACAGCTGAAAGCATAACCCGAGACACCAAGCGGATGATGTCAATCGAAGCCTGCCCCAGAAAAGCCGATACAAGCCGTAACTCCTGGATAGGAGAGTTTTGCGACTTCATCCGAAATGTTTCTGAGGGTATCATCCACCCTGTCCGTCCAGACTTCCATGGCCTTGGACATTGCCGCTAAAGCCAATGCTGGCTTGCATGCCAAACCAGCAGTGAGGTAGACTCTTTTTAAATCGGAATCAATCCGCCTATCTAAGGCATCCTTAAATGAAACTGTATCTTCCAATGGAAGGGTTACATGTTTTACTAGTCTCATCACTGCTGCATCCACGAGAGGAGCTGAAACCAGATACTTGACCTCATCCTCCTTAAAGGGATATAACCTTAGGACTTTTGAGAGCATACTATTCTTTTTCTCAACTTTTAGTCCATTCATCCGTGATGACCTCACCAAGTTCAGACAGGAATGGAAAGTTAAGACGCTCCCTTTTAAGATGCTTAAAATACTTCCTTTGTTTGGAAGGATTAGCCAAGTTCACAGCCTCTCTGATAGCCTTCACCAAGGGGGAAAGTAAGGCAAAGTCAAACCCCACACAGGTACTATCTTCCTCAGAAGCTCCTGAGCATGCGACTCCCTGACTGGAGACTGAGGTGACTTCTGACTGAGGCACAGGAGCCTGACTGGCACCGATCCCCTTGAGGGATTCTTCACCACATTTTCCACAAGGGACCTTAGATGCTGGTCCGTACCCCCTCTCTCACTAGAGGCTTTGGAAAAGCAGAGGTCACACAGGGATTTCCCAGTAAGAACTTGCGATCTGCATCCCCAGCAAGTATTAATAACTGAACGGCAGGATGAGCCTTGGAGGAGCGAGATCGATCCTCGCTACGGCGCCCAGATCTTGAGGGTGAGCCGTGATGTTTAGACTTAGAATATGAATGCCGGTGGTAAGACTTAGAAGAATTGCTTCCTCTATGCGTTGAGCTGCGTTGCTGTTCTGATCTAGATGGGCTAAGACAGAGATAGAAGAGACATACAGATAAGGAAAGAAAACACACTGACTAATACCGGACCACTCCCCCCCCCTTACTTCCTCCCCAGACAGTACCTATTATGAGAGGGCTGGCCACATACCGGCGGAGGTGAGTCCATATCTCTAGGGGTTTCCATAAATGCTGCAAAGACATATAAGTAAGGCTGAGGGAATCAAACACACACACGCCCACCCCCTTCTCCCAGAAGGCCACCTACCTCCACAGCAGAAAACCTGGACAAGGGGAAGTCACGAAATAACCTGCAAGCATTCCCAAAGCCTGCAGGCTATTTTCTAAGTTTAAATAAAGCGCCTTAATGACGTCATCACCGCGACCTGTGTACCGCTACAGCGCATGCGCGAATAGCGGCATCCCGCCGCCACCGCGCCCGCGCGAACCAAGCCTCGGTCCTGTGCCGTACGCGCGCATGCGCAGAACGAACGTACCGACGAAGACCCGGAAGTGAGCGCCGGTCTGGAACGCAGGCTAATCCGACCGTCATGCCTATACCCACATACACAGACATAGAAAACGAACGGAAAATGAAGGAGAAACGGCAAAAAAAACAAACACAAACTGCTGCCATGGAAAAGAGGAACAATCTTACCGCTCCCACACGATCGTCTCCAGGCCGAAGGTAAGCACCATACATACCGGACTTCTCAGGGCAAAATAGGTCGCCTGCTATTTAGCTGGGCTATCCGACCAAATGCGCAGCCTGCCTGCCAGTGGCTAGGTTTCTGGCTTCCTCCAGCGCTTATATCCAATGCCCACTCCATACCCCGCTAGTAGCTAGGGCTTAGCGGAGTCATGCGACAATTCCATCCAGTCGCAATTCGGCCAAACCAACAATGGAACCGTGTGGGAGCAATCTTCAGGTAGAAAGACCATAACGTCTGGTCCTACGGAGGAGGACAAAAAAAGAACACGGCCATGGGCAGGGAGCAAAGATTTATGGGAGTGGTGTCCTATAGGGTAGTGGAGGCGGGACTTAACCCACACGTTGCTGCCATGGAGTCTGTCAGGAAAGCTGATTTTGTATTTGATCCTTTAATGGGCTAGTTATTTTTATCTTAATGCTTTTGGATGGAGTTATGCTTTAATACACCATAGTAGGGGATCCAGGAGCAGTGAAAAGATAATTAATATTGACTAACCAATTGTGTTTTTTTCTTAATTTATAAACTTTATAGAAAAGATTCTGCCATCATATTAAACACTCATTAGTGCAAGTTTCTCTTTGATTGCAGCAGGAATACCTTGGACTTCCAGATCATCCAGATGATCCAGTCCATGGTTTCTATGCAACCTATATGAAGCTGATAATGAATTGTATTTTAGGTACATATTGTTCAGAATAAAGAATTTTTAGGATAAGGAAGAGAATAAAAGTTAACTTCCTTTTTTGTGAAAAAAAGGACTTTTCCCCACGTGCTTAAATTCTTTGTAAAGCCCCTGTAAAAATGAATGCACCCCTTTCAAATGTAATTGCAGTAAATGCTATGTTTCTATTTCAGAAGGACCTGAATACATGGAGGGTCTTTTGTGATTGAATAGAAAATGAAATTCAGGAAAGAATTTAAAAGCAGAGAGCCCTAGCACTGCCAGAAATCAAGAAAAAATACCTAGAATTAAAATTCCATCCAGGCGAATCTTTAATTTAGGTTCTATATAAAACCTTAGAACAATAGTTATCTAACATTCTGTACGGAAAGTAACCATATTCTTGTATTTTCAATATTGCACAGACATTAAAAGGGCAAGTAAAATTTGTGGTATTGACGTCAGAGAGTCTGTAAAGCCTAGTACACACTACAGATTTTTTCACTGGGTGGCACGAAAAAAAACCTGACAGCTCCGGTCACAGCCACTGTACTAACCAAGCAAGGTTAGTCCAGCGATCTCCCCTGCTGAGATGTTGTGTTCTGACCACTGGCGGCCCATCCATTGATGTTGCATGGGCGCCGCTTCCCCTATCCATGCATCCGACCCCCTGATCTACATATCAGGGCGCTGGACCATGGATTCCAATGCGGTGTAGGTGTTTTTTTTTTAAGCAACTGATTAGAGCCAGAGGCATTAAGCTCCGAGCCCATCCAGTTGTGTGACAATAGCAAGTTCCTCCCCTCCAACCAGGAGGCAGGTCGTGAAACCTGTTTCCTGATTGGCCAAAGCATCAAGTGATCCTATTTGATGCCTTGTGCTTTGGTGGAAGAGGAGACACACAGCGGAGGAAGCTTGAGAAGCAGATACCAGAGCCGCCACTGCCCGCACTTCAGGAGAGGACACCACAGCCCTGCCACACAAGCGGGTAAGTGCTGGACCGCCCACGCAAGGGGGGGGGGGGTTGGTGCTGTCTGCAGATTTGAGAAAGAACTGCTAACAGTTGTATTTTCAGCAGTGACATTCAGCAATTTTATCTACAGCGTCAAGGTAAAGGTACACAATAGGCATAACAACTCCCAGCTGTTCTGTGAAGTTCTAATTGTCATTCTTCAGCAGGACTACAGTAAAAGTTGCAGTATCACAGAAATATGGCTTGACTTTCCAGAAAACACGCAAGGAGTGCAAACTTAGAGCAGCCTGTAATCTGCACTATTCATAATAGCCTGCATCAGGGGTGTCTAGCCTTTTGACCTTCTTAGGACACACAAAAAATATATACTAATAATAAGGATAGCCGATGAGCAGAAAAATTTGGGCAGATCACAAGTTAAAGGATAAGTTCACCTTTCATAACATGTTACATATTACACCCATATTCGGGGTGTAACAAATAACATGTTCTGAATGCACTAGCCCCCCCACCTTCCTGATCCCCACTGTGCCAGCTAGCGAGGGTTTTTCTTCACCAGCTAGCTGTCAAAAAAACATGGCTGTGAGGGGCTCTGCCCAACCGGTCGCATCACTCATTCACAGTGCTCTCTGAATCGAAAACGACAAGGTCCAGCAGCCTTTGCAGCTGTCAGCTTGTAGCGCCGTGGTAGTTTATTAAATTTTCCTGTCAGCATGTATTGGCTTCCTCATACGAGGTACAAGGAAAGCAGATACAATGACAGGTCTGCAGGAAACCTGTATGGCATCAGTGATCTACTGATCGCTGGTGCAATGCTTTATAGGCTCCTGCAACAAAAAATAATAAATGTAAATTTTTTTACCTGCAAAAAAAAATGTGCACTTATTATTTTTTCTGAAAAGTTGAACTTATGCCGCATACACATGACCAGACTTTCTGACAGACTCAGTCCGTTCTAAAGTCTGTTAGTTTTGAATGTGATGACGTAAACGGGACTAAACAAGGAAGTACAATAGCCAGTAGCCAATAGCTTCCCTTGCGTCGTATTTGGTCCGTCGGACCAGCACACAGACGAAGCGGTTTTCCCTATTTTAGTCCATTGGAATTGAGTCCGCCGGATAGATTTGAAACATGTTCTATTTCTAGGTCCATCGGATTTATTTTTCGAAAAACGATCGAACTAGCCCACACACAATTGGATTGTCTGATGGACTAATCCCTTCAGATTTAGTCTGACGGAAAGTCTGGTCGTGTGTATGCGGCATTATCTTTTAATGATTACTCATATAGATAAATAATGTACCTATCTGATTAATAAAACGTAATTTTGTTTTCTTATAAAAGTAAAAGAGGGTAACATAAAATGAGTGCGATATTTGACACTGTTTTTGGTAAACAAACACACTAATATCTGGTTCGATGGCTGTAGTAGCAATACTCATGAATTCTCAAGGTGCGCCACAGATAATTTGGTTCTAATTTTGCTGTTCATGTGTTTCATCCTAGAAAATAGATTCTCACAAATATAAGTGCTGCCAAAAGCTGATGGCATGAATAAGGTGTGATTGTGAAGAGTGGGATATCTTTCTTTAAGAAGATAAAATGTATAAAAGTCCAGTGAAAAGACACTGTCAAAATGTTCTTCGGCCGCATGTGTTTGCTAACTGTAAACACAGTTTTATAAAAAATCCACATTTTTAAGCAATTTTCAATTTTGTGTTGGTCCGCATACATAGCCATCATCACCCACATGCAGGACCATGCACCGCACATTTGACCCCCCTGGCTCTATCTAGGACCCTCTAGTGTGTGCTAGGTGTAAGGTAGGCTTTTTTTTGTAGAGTAGGCTTCTTAGTGTAGGTACATTTATTCAGCTCAGGGCTAAGCCTGAGCTGTGGATCTGGGTCAGGGTACAGTGAGTAAGGGGTGGATGACTCACCCTTGCAGCCTCTCTTGTGACTCCCTCTGTTTTCTGAGACATTGGAGAATGTTCTAGACATAGTGGGTGGAGGTTAGGAGGAGCTGCTTGCAATATTTTTGAGGGCCTCAGCTAATCCCCAGCAAAGGGCTGGCAGGGAGCAGGCCACCTAATAAATAGGCATGAGACATGCCAGCAGGGCAGTCCAGTGGAAGATGGAAATGGAGTGCTGAGGAGGCTGTCGGTGGCCCTTAGGCATGCCCCCTAGTCTGTGGGGGGGGTGACCTTGGGTCGGGGCTTGGGTACTGGAAAGATCCTGCTCTAACATGGAGGAAGCCCTTCCTGAAGACATGGGAGCCAGGAGCAGGTCAGCTACTACTGGGAGATCTCCTGAGAGTCAGCTGGGTGTGCTGGTGAGTGTCAGTCTTGAAGACTGTGGTGGAGAGTTAGTCTGGAGGGCTAGTAAAGGGGCAGCTGCAGCCAGGTGGATTTTACAATTTTTGACACTTTTTTTGTGAAATGGTAAGGGTATATTGTATCCCATTACCAATTCACACAGGGGGAGGCCAGGATCTGGGGGTCCCCTTTATAACGGGGCTTCCATATTCTGATAACTCCCCCACCTGCATACCCCCACAACCACCGGGCAAGGGTTGTGGGGGTGAGGCCATTGTCAACATGGGGACAAGGTGCTTTGGGGTCAGAGTACCCTCCCCATGTTGAGGGCATGTGGACTGGTACGGTTCAGGAGGGGGTGGGCGCTCTCTCATCCCCCCTTTTTTCCTACGGCCTGCCAGGTTGCATGCTCAGATAAGTGTCTGGTATGGATTTTGGTGGGGACCCTTATGCCATTTGGCGCAGGGTTCCCCTTAATTTCCATATCAGACCTGAAGGGCCAGGTATGGATTTTAGGGGGACCCCCACGCAATTTTTTTTTACATTTTGGTTCAGGGTACCCCTTAATATTCATACCAGACCCAAAGGGCCTGGTAATGGACTGGGGGGGGGGGGGAACCCATGCTCTTTTTTTCAATGAATCTTATCTATATTGCCAAGACCCGACAATTCATTACAGCCGCAATCAGTTTTAAATGACAATTTTTCCTTTGGAAATGTCATTTTTCTGTGGTACTGTTCTAAATATGGGGAAAATGCGCCACTTTGCAGGCATATTATAGACACCCCCAGGAACGATATTTAAAGAGGAAGTAAACCCTGATGTGTTTACTTCTTCTTTGTCTTCCTGCAAAGGTAAAGCATAATGGGCTACTATGCATCGCATAGTAGCGCATTATGTGCCACTTACCTGACACAGGAGCCAGCGATGTCAACGCTGTCCCCTGTAGTACGGAGCGTCCATCTTCTTCCGGGTATTGCTGCTCTGGCCACTCACAGCGCCGGAGCAGCGATGATGTCACTCCCGTGCATGCGCATGGGAGCCGCCACTAACGACATATCGCCATTAGCTTTACTGAGGGAGTGGTCTGTATTGATGGGTGGTCTGTACTGAGGGGGTTTTGTACTGGATATCTGTACTTAGGAGAGCCTGTACAGAGGGGTTAGGCTGGGGAGGGGGTCATTGCTGAGGTGGTGGGATGGGAGGGAAGTTTCATTACTGGGGATGTCATGGTCAGGGATCCGGCTCAGAGACCAGTAGTTATAGCAGAGAGGCTCCTACCGACCAGCTGAATACACGCATGTCATCCTGGCAGATGGTGCAGGCTCACCCGAGGTGCGGGGTCTATTCACTATACAGTATTCACTGATGATGAAGTTTTGCTGCCTGTTAGTAGCAGATCACGCTCATGATTGCAATACAAGAAGGTGAGTAAGCCAGGGTCTAGTAGCACAGTGGTTTTCAACCTCAATCCTCAAGTATAAAAGAAAAAAGGAAGAACAATGGGACTTTAAATGAGGCAATGACCTGGTAAGGTCCGGTGCCTCCATCCCTATCTAATTAAGAACAGCGGAGAGGGGAATGGGACTTTAAATGAAGCACATAGGTATAAAAAGATTCATTTAATTGTATGTGTTAATAGTATAATACATAATAGTAATCATGATTCAATGTAAACAGACAATTACAATTCATATATATACATATACATACAATGGCAAAAGAAATTACATAGTTGCAAACAATAATCACATAGTACAAATATGGGGAAAATCTAGTACACATGATGAATTGACATGGTATGTAGCATCCCTACGCGTTTTGTAGATTGATCTACTCTTCAGGAGCATGTACATGGATGTAATCTGAAATGTAATATGATAAAAAAGAATTTCTCTAAAGTTTGACCCTTCCTAGAAATTTAAATAGAATATAAATTAGCCATTAACAATTACATTTCAGATTACATGCACGTACATTTATTTTCCTTGGAAGGGTCAGACCTTAGAGAAATTTGTACTATGTGATTATTGTTTGCAACTATGTGATTCCTTTTGCCATTGTATGTATATGTATATATATGTATGAATTGTAATGGATGATCTACCGTATTTACATTGAATCATGATTACCATTATGTAGTATACTATTGACATATTGACATATACAATTAAATTAATCTTTTTAACCACTTGCCAACAGCTGCACGCCGATATACATTGGCGCAATGGCAGCGGTGGGCACAAATGGGCATACTTGTACGTTCCCTTTAAGAGGCGGGAATAGCAGGCGCACTGCTGCATACAGCATGACTGTGCCCGCAGCGATCTCCCAGAGATCGTGTCACGGAGCCTCAGAACCGGGAAGTGCCTATGTAAACAAGGCATTTCCCCGTTCTGGCTTGTGTCATGAAAGAGCTCACTGCTCCCTGTCATCAGGAGCAGTGATCGCCGTCATGTGACTTGAAGCCCACCCCCCCACAGTTAGAATCACTCCCTAGGACACACTTAACCCCATTCCTCGCCCCCTAGTGGTTAATCCCTTCAATGCTAGTGTAATTTAAACAGTAATAAGTAATTTTTTAATAGAACTGATCGCTGTATAAATGACAAAATAGTGTCAAAAGCGTCCGATGTGTCCGTCATAATGTCGCAGATCGCCGCCATGACTGATAAAAAAATTAAAAATAAAAATGCCATAAAACTATCCCCTATTTCGTAGATGCAATAAGTTCTGCGCAAACCAATCAATATACGCTTATTGTGATTTTTTTTTACCAAAAATATGTAGAAGAATACATATAGGCCTAAACTGAGAAAAAAATGTTTTTTTAATATATTTTTGGGGGATATTTATTATAGCAAAAAGTAAAAAAATTTTTTTTTTCAAAAAATGTTGTTTATAGTGCAAAAGAAAAAAAATCGTGGAGATGATCAAATACCACCAAAAGAAAGCTCTATTTTTGGGAAAAAAAGGATGTCAATTTTGTTTGGGTGCAATGTCGCACAACTGCGCAATTGTCAGTTAAAGCGACACAGTGCCGAATCGCAAAAACTGCTCTGGTCAGAAAGGGGGTAAAATCTTCCGGTGCTGAAGCGGTTATACTTACGTGCTTTATTTAAAGTCCCATTCCCCTCTCCACTGTTCTCAGTCCTCAAGTACCCCCAACAGGCCATGTTTGCAGGTTTTCAGAGTCAATGGCTTGCTATTTTGGACAGCTATTTTATCTAAGAGGAATTCCCAAAACATGGCCTGTTGGGGGTACTTGACGAGTGAGGTTGAGAACCACTGTAGTAGCACATATAGCAGGAGGGATCAAGCAGAAGATTAGTCAGTAAACAAGCCAAAAGTCAGTAACAAGTGGTTGCATGTAGGGATCGAGTGGAAGCATAGTTGATGAATAACCAAGGGTTGATAATGAGTGGCAGCAAAGTTAAGGACAACAGCAGGTATGCAAGGAGCAAGATATTGGCTGGTGAGAGAGCACATTAATATGGCAAACAGGAAGTGCAAAGGCATTTCTGTTCGGGTTGAACATGAGTTAGACTCGAGCATTGGATGTTCGCCTGTTCGTCGAAAACCGAACATTATGGGCCGCTCACGCAAATTTGAGCGGTGCGTAATGGCCCATAATACACTGTGGGAGCGCAAGGCATTGCTGTATGATGATTGACCAGAGCACGCACCATGACCTGCATGCTTTGGCCAATCAGAGACCCCTCAGCTAAGAGAGCCATAATTGGCCAAATGCAGGGTGCCTTTTGCCAATTATGGCTCCGGCCTTGTGTAGTGTGTCGTTGCCGGCGTGGACGGAGAGAGAGTGTCATTTAGATTGAGCAGGCAGGCAGATTATTCAGTTAGCTGCAGTTTATTTCATATATATATATATATATATATATATATATATATATATATATACACAGAGTCAGTCTAATATATATATATATATATATATATATATATATATATATATATATCCACTGCATTCAGTTTAGCTAAATCTCACTGCAGTTCATTCCTGGTGGTGTACTGTTTCTACTATACTTCTTGCAGGCAGGTGATTCAGTTAGCTGCAGTGTATTTCATATATATATATATATATATATATATACACACAGCCAGTATAGTGTATATATATATATATATATCCACTGCATACAGTTTAGCTAGATCTCCCTGCAGTCCGTTCCTGGTGTACTTTTTCTAATATACTTCAGGCAGGCAGGTGATTCAGTGATCTGTAGTGCATAAAATATATATACAGTATCCTACATATATATATCCACTGCATTCTAGTCTAGCCAAGCCTATATCTGACTGCAGGTTCCTGGTGTAAGTGTTTTCAAATACACTTTCAGGCAGGCAGGCAGGTTATTCAGTGATCTACAGTGCATAAAATATGTATACAGTCTCCTACACACACATATATATATATATATATATATATATATATATATATTCACTGCATTTCAGTCTAGCCAAGTCTATATCTGACTGCAGGCTGTTCCTGGTGTACATTTTTAAATACACTTTCAGGCAGGCACGCAGGTGATTCAGTGATCTGCAGTGCATTAAATATATATACAATCTCCTACATATATATCTACTGCATTTTAGTCTAGCCAAGCCTATATCTGACTGCAGGCCATTCCTGGTGTACGTTTTCAAATACACTTTCAGGCAGGCGATTCAGTGATCTGCAGTGCATAAATTATATATACAATCTCCTACATATATATATCCACTGCATTCTAGTCTTGCCATGCCTATATCTAACTGCAGACCATTCCTGGTGTACGTTTTCAAATATACGTTCAGGCAGGCAGGCAGGTGATTCAGAGATCTGCAGTGCATTATATATATATATATATATATATATATATACACACACAGTCTCCTACATATATATCCACTGCATGGTCTAGCCAAGCCTATATCTGACTGCAGGCCATTCCTGGTGTATGTTTTCAACTACAGATATACACCACTACTCAAAGGCAGGTCCTGGGAACTCAGACATAATTGCTCCAGGTGAAGGGATCTGGGTGCGAGCCACAACTTGCAGATAACCTGGATAATGACAGAACTCTGGATGGCCGCACTCCATAGCTAAAACAATGCTTTATTAAAATAATATTTAGGACACAGCAAATGACATCACAGCAAAAGATGCTAACGTTGACGCGTTTCGCACTAAGGCTAGGGCTTACTCATAGCTGGTTAACATGGTGGCAGACAACAAATAAATATATAGAGTGTTACAATATGACAGTGGGCAGGGCCAGGCGATGAATCAATCAAACAAAAGAGACATCACCTGGTGCCTGTCCGCCTGAACCTCTTAATCCTAATACAAGACAATGAAAGCTCTCAGGCTCTCGCCTGGCCCTGCCCTTTTTAGAACCATTTTGGATGTGAATAGATTTTCCCGGAGTTTAACTCTTAAAAAACATTATTTTCAGGCTCCTTCGGATAATGGTGATCCCCGTCGGTGACCCTGGGCTGGGTGAGTCTCCTCCCTCTTCTCCTATATTATTTAGAGTGATTTGTGCTTTACAAGATTTAACTAATTTAATGGAAGAATCTAGTCCTACACTTTTATTTATTTTTCATTTAGAATCAAATCTGACTTTTATCCTGTGAGGTCAGGGGGGAAGGACTTGGATCTTTTCCAGAAAATGGAGGAGAGGGATTTGACGTGCTTGGCTCGGGGCTGTTAACGGGGATCAGTTGCTCAGAACTTATCCCCATTAGAGAGGACAGCTCTTAAAACATTGGCAGCAGAAAAGGATATAGTTATTAAAAATGCGGACAAGGGGGGCATGGTGGTTGTTTTGGATTCACGTGTTTACAAACAGGAGGCTCTTCGCCAACTATCAGACTCATACACTTATCAACCTCTCCCCTCTAATCCTACTTCTGCTTTCAAAAAAGTATTAAACACCTTATTGGAGGGAGCAGTCCGGGCCGGCCTTCTCTCTGACAAGGAAAAGGATCTATTTGTTCCTACACACCCTGTCACTCCTGTTTTCCACCACTTGCCCAAGGTCACAAGGGTCTTTCTCCACTAACTGGCAGACCAATTGTCGCCGGTATAGGTTCCTTCAATGAGTGCTTGGGTGAGTGGGTGGATAGTCAGTTACAGCCTCTGGTCCTTGAACTTACAGGATATTGAGGGACACTAAACAACTCCTTAATAAGTTACAGAATGTCCCATGGCATGAGAATTATAAATGGATCAGTTGCGATGTCGCCAGTCTTTATTCTAGCATCCCGCACCATCTAGGACTCCAGGCTGTGGCTTGGTTCTTGAAAAGATCCGGTAAACACTCTTTACTTCTCCAAGAATTTATCTTACAGGCATTGGAATACCTTTTAACACATAATTACTTTATGTTTGACAGGGGGTATTATCTCCAGAGATGCGGGGCCTCTATGGGGGCCAAATTTTCGCCCTCACTTGCCAACCTTTATATGGGCTGGTGGGAGAGGTCCCGCATCTTTGGACATGATAGCCCCCGTCGGTTGGATACGTTTTTTTTCTGTTGTTTTATAGACGACCTCTTGTTCATAACTTCTGACAGCAGTATGAGCCTTGAGACGTGGCTTTCGTATTTGAATGACAATAATCTTAATCTAAAATTTACTGGGGTTTTGAGTTCAAGCAGTATTGACTTTCTCAATGTTAAATTGACGGGGATTAATGGAGTTATTCATTCCACACTGTTCAGAAAGTCTACTGCTGGCAATGCCCTGTTAAGAGCTGATTTTGCCCATCCGGGACATACCCTAAAAGGTGTCCCTTATGGACAATTTCTCAGGTTGAAGCTCCTCTGCAGTTCTCCTGAGAATTTCCATGCAGAAGCAGCAGACATGTCTCAGCGTTTTAGGGATAGGGGGTATTCTGAAAAGGCTATTCGCCATGCATATACAGCAGCTGCGGCAGTCCCTAGGGCCGCGTACACACGGGCGGACTGTTCGCCCAACTTAGTCCGCTGAACAGTGTTTCAGCGGACAATCCGCTCGTGTGTGGGCTTCAGCGGACTGTTTCAGCGGACAGTCTGACGAACAAAGTCTTACGGAATTTCCGTAAGACAGTCCGTCCAAACTTGGTTTCAGCGGACAGTCCGCTCGTGTGTAGGCTAGTTCGACAGACTAAGTTTAGCGCATGCTCAGAAAGGATTTACACGGCGAAGGTTGCATTACAGTGTATTGGACGTCTAATTTCTCGTCCCGTCGTACGTGCCGTTCACGTCATCGCGCACGCTTTCAGCGGACTGTCTGCTCATCGTGTGTGGTCAAGTCCGTTCATGCAAATTTTGAACGGACTGTTTGTCGGATTGTCTGACGAACTAAGTTGGGCGAACAGTCCGCCCGTGTGTACGCGGCCTAAGAGTTCCCTTTTGAAAGAGAACAGGATTAGATCTCAAAGATGTAGGAATAAGCATTCTTTGATAACAATATTCAGTTTTTTTCTACTCCGTACAGCCTGGAGTATACAAAAGTGAAAGGGATCATTACGAAATACCTCCCTATTTTGTATAATTATGCTATCTAGAGTAACATCCTCTCTAGCAGCATCAAAGTAGTGTCCCGTAGAGCACCAACTTTGGGCAGCTTTCTATCACCCAGCCTTTTTATTTCGGATAAGCCAAAGTTGAGTTGGTTGCACTTTAAGGGGAACTTTGGTTGTGGAATAAGGGAATGTAACTACTGCAAGCATGTCAAAAGAGGGAAACAGATTAAATCATGCGTTAGTGGCAAGACCTTCAACATACCCTGTTTTATCAACTGTAACACCCGTTTTCTTATTTATGTTATCACGTGTGATGCATGTCAGATACAGCACGTGGGACCCACCACACGTCGGTTAAAAAAAAAGCTGCATGACCATCTTTATGATATTGAAAAAGACAGGATCACCAATGTTGCTAAACATTGGATCTTCACACCTAATAAGGACGTCACCAGTCTGTCCATCCAGGGCATTGAGAGGGTCATCATCCCCAAAAGAGGAAGGGATAGATTCCAAATTGAATTCCGTTGGGGCTCAACTTTGAATGGGATGTTTCCCATTTTTATGAATAATATACTATTGGCTGTCCAGTTATGATATATTAGAACATCGTCTCTCTAGGGACCCCCCTTTTTCTATATATAGGTCTTTTAGTACTGCAAAGTGACTCACCTTTCTATTGGTGGTTCTTCTGGATTAGAGTAGTTTATGGGTTCTATTGAGTACTTATTTTTTGCCCGGTTAGAGTGAGACTAATATATATGATTATTCATTTTGTTCTCTTATATCTCTAACTTCGGGTCTTTATTGTTAGCTATTTATGCCGTTCTATTGATATATTAACACAATTTTACATGTTTATTTAAGGATCATATTGTGTTTTGCTCTTAGATTTACTTATATTTATATAATATTTTTTGTTTATTATGGTGTTTATCAGTGTCCCCTTGTTGGAGACCGGGCGGCATCAATATCTGGCAGACTTCCTTGCATATATTCTTCTTATGTTTCATGCAAATTTGTTTTTATGTTGTGGTTTTGTGGTTTTTACCTAATGTAGGTCATAATTGTTTTGTTTTGTTCATGTTAAAACAAATGTTTGAGGGTGCACTTTTGTTTGTTTGTTGGGTTTGGTCTGGCTTAAAATATCTGTGTAAGGGACATTGTTTGTCAGCTCATCAGTGGGCAATGGCACCTATGTATGATGTTTACACATATATTTATATATTGTGTCAGCCGATGTGAACTTGTTACAACCACACATACTTCACAATACATATATTTTTATAGTCACATCCTTGCAGCGCATAGTCTTCATCTCCATCTTCATCATTTATGTACACATTTTACATTTGGTATTATTGCCTCATAAACGTCGGGATTTAATTATCATCCCCATATATTTGTAGTCCAGATATTCAGCTAGCGACATCTGATTCATGCGTATTAATGTAATTGTTTAGTATAACATTTATTCCTCTCTATATATCTGCTTATTAACTTTTTACACATACTATTTTATGCTTAATAATTTCCAGGCAGTTTTTTCACACAGTTTTAGAGGCTTCATAGAATGGGGATCTATGTGTCACCTTGATTTTGGTATCATCCAACGATATGGAGTTTGTTTGTTGTAGGCGTTTTGTGCCATTTTTTTTTTTTTTGAGTCACTTTTTAATGATAGCGCTTTGATCCCTTATGTGTGAACATGTCTCTACGGGTACCACACACTTTCAATGTTTTTTTTTTAGTTTTCCGATGTTACAGGTTTGTGTGTCCCATACACATTCAGACCACATCGGTATTTTTGCTGCCTAGTTTAGTTTTGTTTATGGCCTCGGTATTACCTTCTTGGGTTCAATATGGTATGTTGATTGAGTTCACATGATTTATTCATTTACTTATTTATTTTTAGGGCATTTTTTAGAGAGGCTTTTATGCAATTTTCATGCAATCTTGTTTTTTCTTATTCAATTGACATATGGGCCAGTTGGTTGCCTGTGATTGTGTATGAGGCATGCTTAGAGCGGTTTCAGTTCCCCACTTTTTTCACATTATTTTTTCACATTGAACCTTGGTGATGCCTAACACTGTCATGTCTGGTTTTTACTATTTGACATATATTATATTAGTGTTATGTTACATAGTGATATTATGTATTATTATTATACTGTCATATTGTTCCAACTGAGGCCGATTCCGACTGAGACTGGCTTATTTTGTCCCTGCGCCAGGTGCTCATCTAATTAGCACTTTTCGCTGCTTTAGACTTCTTTTTTAACCTCTTAGGTGTATGCAGGGAGATTGCTATGTGTATGGTCTTCACCAGACCTTAATTGTATGCCCCTCTTTCTTGATTGGTTTGTGTGGGATCCCAGCATTGTAATTTTTATAGGCTTGTTATGGGGTCATACATAGCCACATTACAACGCACAGATCGCTGGTCCACATACTGCAAATCACTATATATGTACATGGGCTGCGGCGGGCGTTCGGATGCGCTTAGATACTTATATATTTTCACATGCGCCGCTGCGTGCACATATATATGGGCTTCGGTGGGCGTTTGTATGCGTTCTGATGCATTTGCATGCGCCGCCATGTGCATATTAATGCTTTTTGATTCTTTTGATTGCACACACGTTTATGTACTTCATGTTCACACCTTTCAATCATTCTTTTTTCTATCTTTTGATCACTTTTTCACAGTATATACTTGCATGGTTATTTAACCATGCTTATACTTACAATCTCATAATTTTATTTAGTTTTTATAATTCAGTATTTATTATGACCACATACACATTTTTTCACACACATTTATATTGAGGCATATGTATTCATATCCAGTGATTTGGGTTTTGCACACCACTTTTCACTTCATATAAAAAAATTCTTTGTATTTTTTATTTATTCATTTTATTTATTCATTTTTTTACACTGTTATTATATGTTATTATATATTATATGTGTCCTCCTCGATCCATCCCTGCTGGGATGTGGCCGGAGGTTTTGCTTTTGTGTTTGCAATGCATTGTAGTTCACATTGGACTTACACAGAGAGCTTTCATCGTCTTGTATTAGGATTAAGAGGTTCAGGCGGACAGGCACCAGGTGATGTCTCTTTTCTTTGATTGATTCATCGCCTGGCCCTGCCCACTGTCATATTGCAACACTCTATATATTTATTTGTTGTCTGCCGCCATGTTAACCAGCTATGAGTAAGCACTAGCATTAGTGCGAAACGCGTCAGCTGTTAGCATCTTTTGCTGTGATGTCATTTGCTGTGTCCTAAATATTATTTGAATAAAGCATCGTTTTAGCTTTGAGTGCGGCCGTCCAGAGTTCTGTCATTATCCACACATTTTTAAATACACTTTCAGGCAGGCAGGCAGGTGATTCAGTGATCAGCAGTGCATAAAATATATATACAGTCTCCTACATATATATATCCACTGCATTCTAATCTAGCCAAGCCTATATCTTACTGCAGGTCATTCCTGGTGTACGTTTTCAAATACACGTTCAGGCAGGCAGGCAGGTGATTCAGTGATCTGCAGTGCATAAAATATATATACAGTCTCCTACATATATATATATCCACTGCATTCTAGTCTAGCCAAGCCTATATCTGACTGCAGGCCGTTCCTGGTGTACTTTTTCTAGTAAACTTCAGGCAGTGTTTTGCTAATACAATTTTACATGTCTGGAAGGCCACCAAGGAGAGGCAGACACTCAAAGGCCACTAAAATAGGGCAAGCAGGCTCTGTGTCTACAGCCAACAGTGCTGGTTGTGGACACGGTACATCCTCAGCACGTGGCCGGGGGGCATGCTTGTTCTTTTTTCGGCAGCTGGCCATGTTGATGCACAACATGCAGAAGAGTCGGTAGAGTGTATAACTAAGCCGTCCTCATCCTCCTCTGTCACCCAGGCTCAGAGCAGTTTGCCTGTCAATGCAACTGCCGAAGCGGTCTATTCTATAGGCTCAATGTCATCAGTCACTCCTTCCTTAGCCCCACCATCATGCATGGAGAAGTCCCTCGAACTGTTCGATCACAGTGTCGGGCACATGTTGCAGGAGGATGCGCAGCGTTTTGAAGGCTTCAATGATGGTACCCAGGTTGAGGAAGGCAGTAACGTGAGCCCAGAGAGAGGGGATGCCCAAGAAGGACAAGAAACTGGCAGTCATGTTCCCCCAGCTGCAGCATACTGCCAGGTTTGCTCCAGTGACGAGGAAGGAGGGGATGATGAGGTCACTGACTCTACATGGGTGCCTGATAGAAGAGAGGAGGAGGAGGCACATCTCCAACGAGGCAGGGTGGCCTCTAGGGGCCAGCTTAAGGGCAGCCGCCCGACTGCATCACACCGCAGAGCTCCACATATGCAGGGTGCTGATGACTCCCCGCGTACTTTGAAAATTTCGCACCTTTGCTGTTTGCAACATATGTCTGAAGAGTATCAAGCATGGCCAAAACAGCAGCCACTTGGGCACCACATGCTTGACCAGACATATGATGACCTCCCATGCAGTCCATTGGCAACAGTACTTAAAAGACCCACACCAAAAAACAAGGCAGACCTCTCCATGGTCCTCATCAGCTGGGATCTCCAACCCCACTATGCCTTCAGTCCTCTCAGAAACCTGCACTGAGCTGAATGAAGGTGTAGAATTAGGTGTGCAAAGTACTTGCAGACAACCTACTATCACTACACCAACATCCGATTGTAGCAGGCAAATTTCCCCAAGCCAGTTGCTAAACCATCAAAAGAAATTTGGTCCCAGCCATCCACATGCTCAGTGGCTGAATGCTAGCTTGGCTAAATTACTAGCACTAGTAGATCCTTTTGTAAATTTGTGGAATGTGCAGGACCTCAGTGGCAGGTTCCCAAACGCCATTTCTTTTCACAGAAGGTCATTCCGGCTCTTTACCAGCAATGTCTTGGCCTCGTTGGACAGGGCAGTCAGCGGTAAGGTGCATATTACTGCTGATTCATAGCCCAGCAAGCATGGACAGGGACATTACCTTTCTTTCACGGCGCACTGGGTAAGTCTGCTGGCAGCTGGGAAGGATGCAGGACAGGGTGCATTATTGTTTAAGCTTGTTCTGCCACTATGTCTCCAAAATGCTAGTGGTGATTCTGCCACACCTCTCTCCTCCACCCCCTCCTCTTCTTCTTCCTCTGTGGCCTCTTCCTCTGAAGATTTCTCCTCTGAACTAGCGGTGCTCAGTAGGTGTTCAAGGGGCTTTGCAAGCACTCGGGTAAAAATATGCCATGAGGTGCTTGATTTGGTCTGCTTAGGAGACAGGAACCACACTGGAGCAGAGCTTCTGTCAGCTCTGCAGGGGCAGATTTAGAGGTGGTTGACGCCACGCCAGCTTCAGCCAGGAATGGTGGTTTGCGACAATGGCACCAACCTCCTCTCCGTCCCCTGCAGGGACACTTGACCCATGTTCCCTGTTTGGCTCACATCCTTAATTTGGTAGTGCAGCGGTTCTTGTGCTGGTACCCAGGCTTACAGGATCTCCTGAGGCAGGCCAGGAAAGTCTGTGGGCATTTCTGCCAGTCATATAATGCCAGTGCTTGGCTGGCTGACCTTCAAAAAGAATGCAACCTGCCCAAGTACCGCTTAATTTGTGACATGCCCACTAGGTGGAACTCAAGTTGGCAATGCTGTAGCGGCTGCACACGTAGAGGGCCATCAATGAGTACATGTGTGATTATGGCACCAGGACAGTGTCAGAGGAGCTTGGCTTTTTTTCACCAAGGGTGCATGCACTGACCTGTCACCATTTGATGCATCAGTGATACTGTCCCTCTTGTCTTCCTGTTGGAGCACACACTTTGTGGAATAATGGACAGGGCACTTGTGGCAGAACAGAGGGAGAAAGAGGAGGACTTCCTTTCCTCTCAAGGCCCCCTTTATCCTGACTGTATTCCTGCGGGCCCGCCAATCACACAGGAAGAGGAGGAGGAGGATTGTGTCGACATGGAGATGGAGCCTGGCACTCAGCATCAGCAGCAGTCTTCAAGGGACCATTTTCAGTTCCCAGGACTTGTACGTGACTGGGAGGAGGTGGCCGTGGATTATGTCATCCTTAGTGACCCAGAGGACTCTGGATCGAATGCCTCAGCAAACCTTCGCTGTATGGCCTCCCTGATCCTGCAAAGCCAAAGGACCCTCAGATTCGTGGCATCAAGGAGAGGCATCATTACTGGCTGGCAACCCTTCTTGATCCACATTACAATGGTAAGGTTGTGGAACTTATCCAGACTTCACAAAGGGAGCAGAGGATGAAACATCTTCGGTCAGTAACAGAAGGAGCGGTGGAGAAGGTGGCCGTCTGACCAATGCGTTCAGACAATTCTTTAGTCTGCAGCCCCAAAGTCTGATTTACATGGTGCAGGAATACCTAGGGGCAAGATCAGACTTGGAGACCTTTCCAACCAAAAATCCCCTGGGTTACTGGGTGTTGAGGATGGATCACTGGCCAGAGCTACTGGCCTGTCCTGCATCCAGCGTTCTTTCTGAACGCACATTCAGTGCTACTGGAGGCTTTGCAACTGATCACAGAGTGAGCCTGTCCACAGACTCAGTTGATCGGCTCACCTTCATAAAAATGAATCAGTCTTGGATCACCAGCTACCAAGCACCTGATGCTGATGTAACCGATTAATTTTTCTATGAATGTGAGATCTTCTGAAGACTACCTATGCTGAGTGACTATCCTGTTTTGCTCAGTGACTATCCTATTCATGCTCAATGTTCATGTTGATAGCTTCTAAGAACATTTTTGTTTCAGGGCAACACAACCAGTGCCTAAGGCCCAATTTTTCTGCCCCTGTTTAACAGGGGCATATAATTATAATTTTTGCTGTAATATTTCGCAGCAGGGATTGTTTTTGCGCTCAACTAGAGTATCTGTGAGGGGTTGCAGTGTTGTGGCACCACCACCAGTGGTTATAGCATTTACAAATGATGGTATATATATTGGAATTTTTATTTATTTATTTTATACTAGTAATGACATTGATTACCAACTTATAGTGGGACTGTGATATTGCAGTGAGCAATCTGCCACTGACACTGGATGGGAACTGACTAATGCAGCGTACACACGAGCGAATTGTCCGGCGTACTTAGTCCGGCAAACAATCCGGCGGATAGTCCGGCGGACTTTCTACAGAACGGACTTGGCCACACACGGACACACAGAAAGTCCGGCGTTTGCTAGCGCGATGACGTACAGCACGTACAACGGGACTAGAAAAAGGAAGTTCAATAGCCAGTAGCCAATAGCTTCCTTTTCATACTTGCTTCTGAGCATGCGTCATTCTTAGTCCGCCGGAATAGCATACTGACGAACGTATTGTCCGCTGAAACCCAAGTCCGGTGGAAAGATTGGACTGCAAAAATACTTTCTAAGTCCGCCGGACTTTACGATGGAAAAGTCAGCTGAAGCCCACACACGATCGAATTGTCCGGTGTTTCGGCGGACTAAGTACGCCGGACAATTTGATCGTGTGTATGCGGCATTACTGACACTGACATAACCAGTGACACTAATACAATGATCAATGCCAATACTGTACTAATGACACTGGCTGGGAAGGGGTTAACATCTAAGGGCAATCAAGGAGCTAACTGTGTGCCTAAGGCCGCGTACACACGGGCGGATTGTCAGCGGACAATCCGCTCGTGTGTGGGCTTCAGCGGACTTTTTCAGCGGACAGTCTGAGGGACTAAGTCTTTCGGAATTTCCGTAATTTTGTCCGTCCAAACTTGGTTTCAGCGGACAGTCCGCTCGTGTGTAGGCAAGTTGGACGGACTAAGTATGGCGCATGCTCAGAAAGGATTTACACGCCGAAGGTTGCATTGCAGTGTATTGGACGTCGTATTTCTAGTCCCGTCGTACGTGCTGTACACGTCATCGCGCAAGCTTTCAGCGGACTGTCTGTTCATCGTGTGTGGTCAAGTCCGTTCATTCAAAAGTTGGACGGACTGTCTGTCGGATTGTCTGACGAACTTAGTTGGGCAGACAATCCGCCCGTGTGTACGCGGCCTAAGAGTGTGTAATATGTGCTGCACAAATTGATGTTGCACAACAAAAACAGCCACAACGCTGCTCTATGTACAGGGCCCTATGTTGTTAATAAACACAGGTCTCTGTATTGTGATTCGCTAAGCTGATCAGTAGGTCCTGACCATAAATCATTGGCCCAGAATGGCTAACCTATTTTTGCTGTATCGAATCACAGCATAGATGGGGCGGCGCCCGTGAATGAATGAATGAATGATTGAAATACTTGTATAGCGCACAATGCGAACTGAATCGCCTCTAGGCGCTGTGGCGAGCTTTGATCATCTGCTAAAAGAGGAAGGTCTTGAGTTTTTTCCTAAAAGCCAGGTGATTTTCTTCCAGGCGGATGTTGATTGGTAGAGCATTCCATAGCGGAGGCCCTTGGACAGCGAATCTCCGATCCCCCTTGGATTTATACCGGGCTTTGGGCACGAGGAGGAGGTTTTTGTTGGCTGATCGAAGACTGCGGTTTGGTGTGTAATGATTTATTTTCTCCATTAGGTATTGCGGAGCTTCTCTATGCACGCATTTGTGGGTGAGGCACAAGGTCTTGAACGTGATCCGATTTTTTACGGTTAGCCAATGTAAGCTCCTCAGTGAAGGAGAGATGGATTCCCAGGGTTTTTTTCCTGCGTGCACGTCTTTACTCGGAAATGCTGGATCACATACACAGCTGCCCCACTGCTGTATATCTACATGGGGCAGTCTGCTAGTGGTTAACCATGCCCCTTTAAGCCCCTCCCGCTGTTAGTGCAGTTTGACCGCATGCAGTTGTTTTTATTATTTTGTTATTGTATGTGTGGTTGTGGGGGAGGGGGGGTTCCTTGGAGTGGAGGTGAGTATAGTTCTGTTTTAATTTACAATATGTCATTTTTTTTTCTTTAGCTTTGATATATATATATATATATATATATATATATATATATATATATATATATATATATATTTATACACACACACATATATATATATATATATATATATATATATATATATATATATATATATATAAATAACAAGATTCTTGGATTTGTTTTTCCATTTGTTGCCCTTAGGACAAGATGGTTTCAATTGAGTTAGAAGTCCTATACCCAGAATGTGAAATGTGATAGGCATATATCTCAGGAAGTTGGAGGTGTCAAAATAAGGTACCTAAAAATAACAGCACAGGTGCTTTCTGTTTACACAGAGGTCACTGGAAATATTTGCTATGCTAGTACATAGTTATTAATGTGTAGTTTGTGCCTCACAGAGGCGTAACTGCTAATCATGGGGTCCTAAAGCAAAAATTGGAGGCAGTGTCAACAGTGACAATAAGTGTCTTTGATCTTAACATAAAGTATGCCTAAATCAAGGAGAGGCAGCAGGAGAGCTGTCTGTACGGTATGGACCAGTTCTTTGTATAAAATGTATAGTTGCAGTAGCAATAATAATCATAATGATATTTTATATTGTTAAAAGTATTAATGTTCTTGCACACAGTTACTCTATATCCCTAATGCAAACTTAAAAAAATGCTAGCTTATTTATATTTTTCTATGACTACAAGACACCACTGTAGTGCTCCAGCCACCATTAATACTCTTCTTCTAATAGCTTCTTACCAGAGATTCAGACTTAAACTATAACGAGGTCTTAGGCCGCGTACACACGCGGGGACTGTTCGCCCAACTTTGTCCGCTGAACAGTGTTTCGGCAAACAGTCCGCTCGTGTGTGGGCTTTCAGCGGACAGTTTCAGCGAACAGTCCGCTGAACAAGGTTTTTCGGAAATTCCGAAAAACTGTCCGCTGAAACAAAGTTTCAGCGAACAGTCCCCTCGTGTGTAGGCTTGTTCGTCAAACTAAGTTCTGCGCATGCTCAGAAAGGATTTACATGCCGAAAGTTATAATGCAGTGTATAGGACGTCGTATTTTTCGTCCCGTCGTACGTGCCGTTCACGTCATCGCGCACGGTTTCAGCAAACTGTTCGTTCGTCGTGTGTGGCCATGTCCGTCCATGCTAATTTTGAGCGGACTGTTTGCCGAAACTGTTTGACGGACAAAGTTGGGCGAACAGTCCCCGCGTGTGTACGCGGCCTTACAGTCCTTTAGGGACAAATCCCAAATGGATGAGCAGGCACAGCACTCAATCCACGATTGTAAAAATGGCATGGCACACATTGATTCCAAGCACTGCTCAGAACCCCACTGGATGGATGGCTCTCAGACAAATACCAGAGCAGTCCCACTTACACATAGAGAAGAGCAAGGACAATCCAGATAGTGAAGTACAATAAAACTTGGTTTATTTAAAAGAAATTATATCATGTACTCACAAACCAAAACAAGATACAGGTGTATGGCAAACACCCACTGGTTCTCCAAGTGGTTGTGATGATGTTACTGCTAAACTTTTACCAACGCATTTCATCCTATGGGACATCTTCCAAGGGGCTTGCGGAGTAGCAGTGAAGGCTCACAGTATGATCTAAATAGGTTGCAATTTGCATTCATCAGGGGGTACTGTTATTTAGCCAGCATTACCAGCACAATCCCATATAGGTACAGTATATGAATAAGGCTGGGTAGAAAGCTTATTATTATCCAGTTGAGATTTGTCCCTAAAGCGCTGTAAGACCTCCTTATATTTGAGGTCTGAACCTCTATTAAGCAGTTGTATGTACTAATTGTAGCTAGAGCACTACATTGCTGTAATTTATGAAGATTTAATTTCATTTCGCTGTGAATTTTATTTTCATTTTCAAGGTGAATTTTTATTTTTCACATTTGAATGTATGTGTTTGTGACTACTTACATTTTTCTGGAACGTTTAATTAAATTGCTTAAGAATTATCTGAGTTTAAAGTGACAGTGCAACACAATCTTTGTTTATTTTTACTAGGATATTTTTTTGTACGAAAAATAAGGAGGATTTAAAGTTGGGAATTTAAATATACCCCTGGGAGTCAAAGCAAAAATATATATAGTTAAAACATAATTTTTATTACAAAATGTAATTTTAAAAAGTCAAATATATGACCATTTTGAAATGTCATAGAAAAATGGATCATTCCCACTGCTGTCACATATCCATTCCAGTAGGTTGATAGGTCTACATGTTTTGCGGGATCCCCCACATCAGGACCAATAGTAATGCCACATACACACGACCAGACTTTTTGACAGCAAAGGTCCGACGGAACGAGTCCGTCGGACAATTCGATTGTGTGCGGGCTCCATCGGACCTTTGCTTGCCAAAAATCCGGCGGACTTTAGAAATAGAACATGTTTTAAATTTTGCCACCGGAACTCCGCCGGACCGAGAAATCCGTTCGTGTGTATGCTAGTCCGATGGACAAAAAACGGCGCTAGGGCAGCTATTGGCTACTGGCTATGAACTTCCTTATTCTAGTCTACGTCATCACGTTCAAATCCGTGGAACTTTGGTGTGATTGTATGTGGCCAAGTCTGTTCATTCGTAAAGTCCGTCGGAACTCCGCCGAAATACATTTATATGAAATCAAATACTTCATATGTGGAACATAAGAGGAACTGAAGAAGAGATGCTATTCAAAAACATATCAAAAATGTATCCAAAATATGTGCTTTATCCCCGTATATTATAGAGGGTCAATATGGTACAACAAGGGTGTGTATGTCTAAAATTGTGCCTACCAGCCTATGGGAAGGACCTCTAGTTCCATAAAACCCCACAAACACTCCTAGAAAAAATAAAATAAAAGGGTATGTATATATATATATATATATATATATATATATATGTGTGTGTGTGTGTATATATTGTAATGGACGCCGTGGCTGGGTCCTGGAAGGACGCTATATTTCCCCTCTGTTTGGGTTGTGCTCTCTTTAGGGAATGAAAATTGATTAACCCACCTGTTAGAGGAAGTGTCTTTAAAAGGCAAGACAGGAAGTTGTAGATGGGTGTGGAGGAGTGGAGAACACATGGTGGATGGTGTTTGGCGTTTGTTTTGGGTTGCAGCAAATGAAGTGGACAGCAGTGTCCTGTTTGTAAGGCTCCTGGCAGGGGAAGCTACCTGCCATCAAGACCAAGCTCTGTTTCTGATAAGGACAGCTGTTCTGGACTTTGCAAGTCGGTGAGACTACAAATCTTTTTCCTTTTGTTTTTGGCTGCTGTAAAGCTATTTAAGTTAATAAACCGTTTGTTGTATGAAAAGCCTGTGTCCTGCGGTCTACCTGGTCCCCCGAACATTACAAGTGGTGCTCGAATGCGGGCAGAACAAAGTAACAGGCAGTTTTTCTTGCTATTTTTTTTTTTTTTGTGGATTTGAACTGACATTTAAAGGGACAGTACAGTGAATTTATGTCCTGGGTTAAAGCTGCACAACTGCGGAAAGCTGAAACCATGGAGGAGCTAATTAAACAGCTGTCCTTGGCGAATATACAAGCGCAGACCCGCCATGAGGAAGCTAATCAGCGCTTAGCAACACAGCACAACGAGGCACTGGCTTTGCAGCAAGAAAATACTCGCCTGTTGGTGGCCCAGTTAGCAGCCCAGCAAGCGACCCAACAAGGGGTTATGCAGGATCAGATGGCGGCCTTAAAAGAAGCAGTGCAGCAGCTTTCTCAGGGCCGTGAACAAGTGGCCGTTGCCCCTGGCAACCAGGTGACCATAAGGGCAAGCCATTTCTTGCAGAAGTTGTCCCCGAGTGATGACGTAGAGGCGTTTCTGGCAACATTTGAGAGGACGGCAGAGAGAGAAGGGTGGCCCCAGGACCAGTGGGCCGGCTTAATTGCTCCTTTCCTCACCGGAGATCCTCAAAAAGCCTATTTTGACCTACCACCAGAAGATGCTAAAAATTATCAAAAACTAAAGGCAGAAATACTGGCTCGGTTGGGGGTGACTACGGCCGTTCGGGCCCAACGAGTGCACCAATGGAAGTATCGTTCAAACCGGCCACCGCGATCTCAAATGCATGACCTGGTGCAACTAGTAAAAAAATGGCTGCAGCCCGAAGTGTTGTCTGGCCCCCAAATTGTGGAGCGGATCGTGCTGGACCGGTACTTAAGGTCACTGCCAGATGACCTTCAACGGTGGGTCAGTCATGGCGACCCCAAAACCGCGAACGGCCTTGTTGAGATGGTGGAACGATATACGGTGGTGGAGGATCTGCTTGGCCCCACCAAGCGTCAAGGGCCCAGTCTGCCACGGCCCTTCCGATCAACTGCCGCCCTTCGAACGGATGTCCCCAGGAGCCCTGGAACCAACACCCCGGAAGGCCAAGAGTCACACCCGTTACCCCCTCAGCGACCTGTTCCTGATCGGAGAGGAGGGGATGTACAATGTTGGCGATGTCATGCCTGGGGCCATACCCGGGCCCACTGCCCATTGCAGGAAGAACCCATGGAATGCGGGGTTCTTCGGAGGGGGTCTTTTTATGCCCATAAATCGTGTACAACACATCTTGACCTTGGAGAGAGGAATTTTGAGTGTGAAGTCCAAGTGAACCACCACCCTGCATGGGCCTTGCTGGACTCTGGAAGCATGGTAACCCTGGTTCACCCTAGAGTAATTGGGAAGATCGGTCCGGTAAGCAAAATTTTGCGGGTTGTGTGCATTCATGGGGACACTAGAGAGTACCCTCTCATCTCGGTGTCCATCTCCACAGCATGTGGCACTGATACTCAAGAGGTGGGGGTGGTAAAGAACTTGGTACATGACGTTATCATAGGACGAGACTGTCCATTATTTGCAAAACTTTGGAGACAAGGAGAACTATCTGAAAGGTCCAGAGACTGGGAAGAAACTAGTCCCTCTGTTCCTGTTGTAGAGGGTAATAACCCTGAGATGCCACATGTTCATAATATGGACCCAGTTGATAAAAACGCCAAGAATTTGGTTAATAATGATGAAAATAGTGCTGATTCTGTTAAAGATGTCAATATGTGGGGTTCTCAGACCTACCTGAACACTGAGGGGGGGGGAACCTTCCCTGCTTCAGGTAATGCTGGGGGAAAATGATGAGGAAATGGCCTCTACCCCTGACTTGCCAGATTTGGGTGTTCCCCAGGGGGCATTTGGTACTGCCCAGATGCAGGACCCCACTTTGGCCAGGGCACGGGAACAGGTTGTAGTAATAAATGGGGAGCCCCAAGAGCCAGGTGCTAATGAGCGGTGGCCACATTTTTCAATACGTAATGAATTGCTTTATCGGGTTACTAAAGTGAGAGAAAATGTGGTAGAACAATTATTGGTACCCCAACAATATAGACGCAAGGTCCTGGACCTGGCCCATGATGATGTGTTAGGGGGACACCTGGGAGTTGAAAAGACGGAGGCACGGATCGCCGACCGGTTTTACTGGCCAGGCTTGAAAGCAGAGGTAAGGAGATACTGTACCTCTTGTCCCACCTGTCAGTTGACCGCTCTGGCGACCCATTTCCGGAGCCCGTTGGTCCCTCTACCCATAATTGAGGTCCCATTCGAGAGGATAGCCATGGATATAGTGGGTCCCTTGGTAAAGTCGGCTCGAGGTCATTCTTACATACTAGTGATCCTTGACTATGCCACTCGATATCCTGAGGCGCTACCCCTGCGGAATACCTCCTCTAAGGCTATTGCACGAGAGTTATTCCAGTTGTTTACACGGACAGGTTTTCCCAAGGAAATACTCACAGACCAGGGCACCCCGTTTATGTCGAAGGTTATGGCTGATGTATGCAAACTGTTCCGGATTAAACAGCTGCGCACATCGGTCTACCATCCCCAAACAGATGGATTGGTAGAACGTTTTAATAAGACCCTTAAGTCTATGCTCAAGAGAGTGGTACAAAGGGATGGGAAAGACTGGGACTGCCTGTTACCAGCTCTCCTGTTCGCTATCCGAGAAGTGCCCCAGGCCTCCACTGGGTTTTCGCCCTTTGAATTGGTATATGGGCGGAGACCTCGCGGACTACTGGACTTTGTTAAAGAAGAATGGGAAAGTGAACCAATCCAGCATAAAAGTGTTCTTGAATATGTCTCTCAAATGCAGGAGAGGATCCGAACTGTGATGCCGCTAGTTAAGGAACACTTACAAAAAGCCCAGGAGGCTCAACGACAGGTCTATAATAGGGCAGCCAAAATTAGGAACTTTCAAGTGGGGGATCGAGTAGCAGTGTTGATTCCCACTGTGAAAAGTAAATTCTTGGCCAGATGGCAAGGCCCTTTCGAGGTTGTAGAAAAAATGGGAGAGGTAAATTATAGAGTCCACCAACCAGGCAAGAGGAAACCCTTCCAGATATATCATGTAAACTTGTTAAAGCCCTGGACAGACAGGGAACCAGCGACCTCCCTGTCTAGTACAAAACTTGAGCCTCGGGTTGGGGTGGAGAGTGTCCAAATAGCAAATACCCTGTCTAAAACCCAAAGTCAGCAGGCAAAGGAGTTCTTGCAGAGAAATAAAGAAAAATTTTCAGACTTGCCCGGGCTCACTAGTGTCGTAGAGCATGATATTGTCACAGAACCAGGAGTCAAAGTTTTTGTCCGGCCCTACCGCATTCCAGAGGCTCAAAGGAAGGCCGTTTCAGAGGAAGTAAAAAAGATGTTAGACCTAGGGATTATTGAGGAATCGCAGAGTGAGTGGTCGAGCCCGATTGTGTTGGTACCGAAGCCCAACGGGACTCTGCGATTCTGCAATGATTTCCGGAAACTTAATGAAGTTTCCCGGTTTGATGCCTACCCTATGCCCCGGGTAGATGAGCTTATCGAGAGACTAGGTCCAGCCAGGTATATCACTACGTTAGACCTTACCAAGGGGTATTGGCAAATACCGTTGACTAAGGCTGCTAGAGAGAAAACTGCTTTTTCTACCCCAGAGGGGAGTTTTCAGTACAAAAGGATGCCTTTTGGATTGCAAACTGCGCCAGCCACTTTCCAGAGAGCAATGGATAGGATTTTACGACCTCACCGGAAGTATGCCTCAGTATACTTGGACGATATAGTCATTTTTAGCAAAGACTGGGAATCACATTTGCCCAAAGTGCAGGCAGTGCTGGACTCTCTTTGGAAGGAGGGGTTTACAATAAACCCTGAAAAATGTGCTTTGGGAATGGAGGAGGTGAAATACCTGGGTTATATCGTGGGTAGAGGGGTAGTGAAACCTCAGGTCAACAAGATAGAGGCTATACAGAATTGGCCCCGCCCCCTCACAAAAAAGCAGGTACGTGCATTCCTGGGCATGGTGGGATACTACAGGAGGTTTGTACCCAACTTTGCCACGTTGGCGGCTCCGTTGACCGATCTGACTAAGGGTCAGAAATCGGTCATGGTGGAGTGGAATGCAGACGCTGAGAAGGCTTTTTTGGAGCTCAAGTCGACGCTGTGCCAACACCCTGTCCTTGTAGCACCCAATTTTTCAAAAGAATTTATTGTCCAGACTGATGCTTCCGATGTAGGATTGGGAGCGGTGTTGTCACAGGTTATTCTTGGCGAGGAACACCCGATAGTCTTCCTCAGCAGGAAGTTAACACCAGCGGAGAAAAACTATGCCATAATTGAACGAGAGTGTCTGGCCATTAAGTGGGCTCTGGAATCCCTCAGATATTACCTTTTGGGGAGGAAGTTTAGGTTGATTTCTGACCATGCCCCTTTAACATGGCTGAGACAGGGAAAAGGGACTAATGCCAGGGTTACCCGGTGGTTCCTGGCACTCCAGGAATTTAAGTTTGTAGTTGAGCATAGGCCCGGGAGACTACATCAAAATGCAGATGCCCTCTCCCGAGTCCATTGTTTGAGCTCCACTGTTGCCTCCACCTCCTTGGCGTTGGGGCACAGGGGGGGGATATGTAATGGACGCCGTGGCTGGGTCCTGGAAGGACGCTATATTTCCCCTCTGTTTGGGTTGTGCTCTCTTTAGGGAATGAAAATTGATTAACCCACCTGTTAGAGGAAGTGTCTTTAAAAGGCAAGACAGGAAGTTGTAGATGGGTGTGGAGGAGTGGAGAACACATGGTGGATGGTGTTTGGCGTTTGTTTTGGGTTGCAGCAAATGAAGTGGACAGCAGTGTCCTGTTTGTAAGGCTCCTGGCAGGGGAAGCTACCTGCCATCAAGACCAAGCTCTGTTTCTGATAAGGACAGCTGTTCTGGACTTTGCAAGTCGGTGAGACTACAAATCTTTTTCCTTTTGTCTTTGGCTGCTGTAAAGCTATTTAAGTTAATAAACCGTTTGTATGAAAAGCCTGTGTCCTGCGGTCTACCTGGTCCCCCGAACATTACAATATATATATATATATATATATATATATATATATATATATATATGTATATGTATATATATATATATATATATATATATATAAATATACAGTGCTGGGACAAGGCCATTTGGTGCCCAGGGCGAAGATGGTAAACTGCGCCCCCCCCCCCCCCCCCCCCCCCGTTTTTAAGAAAGAATCAATGTCGTTTCAAAACAAGAATATACTTAAAACAATACAAGTTCAATCAGGTTTAATGCGATAGAAACAGGGTTCACTCACACATTTTAATTATATGTATTTTTATTGGAGGCACTTTGAAATAATAATGCAACAAATGTGCTTATAGAAAGGCCTGGTTAACTGTTTTTTTCTGTCAAGGCCCATGTAAACATACTTAAGTTTTCTGTTGGGGGCGTGGCTACGAGTGACGTGTCACTGATTGCTGCTCCCTGATCATTCGATTAGTGACATGTCACTAGGAAGAACGAGGAGATGTGTTTACACTTACGTCTCCTCGTTCTTCAGCTCCATGACATGATCGTGGGACACCGGCGGACATCGAGTCCGTGGGCACGGTCACGGAGCATGTGACCACACGGCGGCAAATTAAAGAGGATGTACCTGTACACCCATCTGTCTGTCCGTGAGATTCTGTCGACGTATAAGTGCGTGTGTCGGTCCTTAAGTGGTTAATGTATTGCCATTGGTCACAGATGCATTAACACTAAGGCCGCGTACACACGCGGGGACTGTTCGCCCAACTTTGTCCGTCAAACAGTTTCGGCAAACAGTCCGCTCAAAATTAGCATGGACGGACATGGCCACACACGACGAACGAACAGTTTGCTGAAACCGTGCGCGATGACGTGAACGGCACGTACGACGGGACGAAAAATACGACGTCCTATACACTGCATTATAACTTTCGGCGTGTAAATCCTTTCTGAGGATGCGCGGAACTTAGTTTGACGAACAAGCCTACACACGAGGGGACTGTTCGCTGAAACTTTGTTTCAGCGGACAGTTTTTCGGAATTTCCGAAAAACCTTGTTCAGCGGACTGTTCGCTGAAACTGTCCGCTGAAAGCCCACACACGAGCGGACTGTTTGCCGAAACACTGTTCAGCGGACAAAGTTGGGCGAACAGTCCCCGCGTGTGTACGCGGCCTAACACTGGTGCCACCAATGCAGCACAAAGGGATTAATTAATTAACTGCCACTGGTCACTAATGCATCAGTCACCAATATGGTAACACATTAACCCCTCTCCATGCTGTACATTACAGAAATGAAATACCATTGTAATTATCCTCCGCTCAGCCACCTCCGGCTAGCAACATGGGCGCATTTAACCCCTTTTTGGGGGTTAAAAGTTCCCTGCTAGTGGCCCAAAAGTACAGCTTAAATAGTGGTAAAGCGCCACTAAAACTGGCAGCGCTTTACCGCTAATGGACAAGCCACCCCAGTGTGAAAGAAGCCTTATAAAGTAAATGTAAAAAAAGTCAGTGGCGGCAGTGGACATTGCAAGGACCGCACGCGACCCCTGTCCATGCTGCATTACATATACTCCCAAGTATATTTATGCAACCTCATGTACCTTATCCCACCAGGAAGCCGACACTGCACAGCGCTAATCACAGGCAGTGAGACATTTCACGGTCTGTGCAGCTGCGGATCAGGAAATATTTCACTGCCTATGATTAGCGCTGCGTAGTGTAGGCTTCCTGGTGGGATCAGGCACGTGGGGTTTTGAAAATGCCGAAGCCCATCCAAAGTGGTTAATTACCAATTGTATCAGTAATATGCAGCATGAAGGGGGTTAATGTGTTGCCACTGGTCACTAATACATTAGTGACCATTGACAGTTAACCCCTTTGTGCTGCATTAGTGACACAAGTATCAGTGTTATGCTGCAGCATACAGGGGTTGAGGAACACAGATACTTGTGCCACTAATGCAGCACAAAGGAGTTAACTGACAATGGTCACTAATGCATTAGTGACCAGTGGCAACACATTAAACCCCTTAATGCTGCATATTACTGATACCATTGGTATATAATATCACCTCTCCCCTCCTCTCGGAGATAGCTGGTTCATCTATACATGTTCATCTGCTTACTATTGATGCACATATATTTTTCTCATCCACTGCCTGGTTGGTTCCACTTCCTCCTCTGGGTCGCACTCACTACGGTGCCCAGCAGCTCTCTACAGTCCTCTCTCTTCCCGCCTCCCAGTGACATCATGCCAGGATTTGGAAGTGCCTGTCGGGCGGAGATCAGTCCACGGCTCCGCCTGACAGGGAAGGAAAGACAGAGTCCTATTCTTGTGCCGGGTGCAGGCGCGCACTCGCCACATCCTTGCAGGAAGCTCTGCAGGATTGTAGCGCGGCTGGTTGGCGGTAATCACAGTATGCCCAAAACATTTTTAGCAGCACACTGCCAGCACTGCGTCCCCCTTCCCATTGTAATTTGTTCTGCCCAGGGCACCCCTCCCTTCTGCCCCCCCTTGTACCGGCCCTGTATATATATATATATATATTTATATATATATATATTAGAGAGAGAGAGATCTATCTATCTATCTATCTATCTATCTATATATATATGTATATACACACACATACTACAAAGATTAAGTGCCCAAATAATTTGGAACTACATCTCTACATCTTACCCTGGAGGGTACTGAGTCTAAGCACTGCACCTGATTCCAAATGCTTGCATGATGTACCGGTAACCTAGAGACACTGAAGTGAAATATATTTAAAGGGTTGTGATGTCTCCAAAGAGCACCCTAAAAGTCAATCATAAAAAAGGGGAAGATATAATACAAAAAAAGTATGAGATATAGGTGGAATTAAATAAATGGGAAGTACTCGCAAAATACAAACCCCTCTTACCTTCCAATGGGTGAATGAGCAGCACACTATGTCAGTGCAAAACCTGCATGTACAGCAAGGGAGACCAGCCACGTTCCTGGGCTTTATATATGGGCAACAGGTCATTCTTAGGGCTGCCTCCATGCCACAGAAAATTCCCAATAACAGGTAACTATGCCCATGACGTGATGGCGGGTATCTCCTCTCCACCTGCCAGCTGCCTGGGAGTACCAAAATGGCACCGGGGCAGAAGTGTGCAACAGCAGAAGTCGCCCACATAATATATTCCACATCCACAAGTTATTAAATATACTATCCCAATTGTGTCACAATTAACAAAATGTCTATATTTTAAGACTTGTAAGTTAGGGAGAACAACACCCCTTCCTTCACTGATATAGCAGCATTATTGGCTTTTGCCACATTTAAATGTACCTTTAGGAAGGGAACCACAAGGGTCCTTTCTACCTTGAGAGGTGAAAAGACCCAACACCGGGATCTATTCCTCATAATTGTAATTTGTGGTGCAGTGGCAGCTGGTGTTTTTTTTTTTTGAGGGGGGGTGGCAAACAACCACCTCCCCAAGTGCCACCCACCCCCCGCTGTTTGCCAGTCTGGCACTTACCCCATTGGCGGCGGTGGGTGGGAGGCAGCAGGCAGCAGGCAGCGTGTCCTCTCTTCCATGGCGGCTTCCAGCTGCTCCTAGGCATCCAATAGGATAGGATACGATGTCACCTGTCCATTCAGCCAATCAGGTGACCAGCTTCCTGATTGGCTGGAAGGAGGATCAGTGTTACAACAGCAAATATTCATTTGCTGTTGTAACACACCTGGGTGGGATCGGAGCGCACTCTCTGGGACCCGAGCCCACCCTAAATTGAAGCCTATTGGAGCCTCTGCCTCTTTAAAAAAACAGCTCCCCCGCATTGGAATGCATGCGCTGGTGTCCTGAAAGGGACCAGGTGCATGGATGGGGGGTGGCAATGGACGGGGGGGAGGACCGCGCCTGTGCGCCCTTAATGGACGGGCAGCCCCTGGTGTGGTGTAACATCAATTATTTTCTGTATAGCGGATCTTCTGTCAGTATATGCCAATGCTCATTGCTTAACAAAGATGCATCTATATGGTCAGCTTGATTATTGTATTTGAGGATTGGATAAGTTTTAAAGGCATTGTCTTTGTCTTCACCCAAAACAGAAATAGATCTCTAAGCCCTTGTACACACGGTCGGACATTCTGACAACAAAATCCGTTGGATTTTGTCCGGCGGATTTTGTCCGAAACTGTTGCATACACATGGTCGGACAAAGTTGTCGGAAAATCTGATCTTACATAACGTGATGACGTTATTTCGTTACGACAGGACTACGTTCAGGCTAGTAGCCAATAGCTTAGGTCTAGGAATTTGATCTGAGCATGAGTGGCACTTAGTCCGATCGGAATTCTCTACACACAATCGGACAAAGTCCGATCGGATCATGTTGTCGGAAAATTTTATAGCCCAGCTGGAAAACTTGGTCCGTCTGATATTCCGACGGAAACAGTCCGATGGAGCCCACACACGGTTGGATTATCCGACAACACGGTCCTATCGGACATTGTCCATCGGAATATCCGACCGTGTGTACAAGGGCTGTCAAGGGCTAAGACATTTTTTTGCTGATTTGTAAGCTACTTTTAATGATTTTTTTTACTATATCTATTCTCCAATAAGCATTTCTGTAATAGAATTGCTTGTCTTTCAAAATCTGCTTAATCTATACAATTTCTGGAGATACACAGATAATTTCCCCTAGAAATATTGAAATGTCGTGGATGAGCACTATTAAAGTGAAGTAAGGAATTTCCAGCTGTTGATTTCCTAAATAGATCAGTCTGAATATAATAATAGGTATCCTTCTTGATCAAAAGATCAACGAAAGACAAACTATCCTTATGCCAAGACAAAGTAAAAGTCGAATTGAAATCATTCGCATTAAGTAGACTGACAAATTCAATTAAGAATTCACTAGTAGCAATGGGCGAACAGTTCAGTCTGAGCATTAGTTCGGGTCGAACTCGGGCTGAGAGATGGATGTTGATCTGGGTTTACCTGGGGAACCAGGATTTGAGCCCTTTCTGTGCAGTGGGCACAATTTTATGGGACGCCGGGGTCTTTGATGCGTCCATCTCCTGTGTATTAGTGGCCTGTTAGCTACATCACTTTTTATCTAAAGACTCTCCAGCGTTTTCTGGCCCCAGTGCACATGTAGACCCCCTGTCAGTCCAATTTTTTGGACTGCAGTGTGGCTGACAGGATAGGTGAATTAGCGGGGGACTACAACATTTTTCCCTTCCGTTTTACAAATTCTTCTTTTCTTCTTGCTGATGCACCATTCATATACTCTTCAAATAATATCTGGATGGGATTTGCAGTGGGCCCTGCGTCATGATGTCTCTTCTGCATTTATTTTAGAATTGTTTTGGATGCTAAAATGTACCTATCTAGTGATTAGGATATATGGTGTTACCTGAACAAAAAACCCCTGATAAAGGAGAATACAATTCATCTCTGAAACGTCGTAGGGTTTGGGTTGCTCCATCACACCTATCCATGATTTTTTTGTATATTGCTATACATCCTTGATTATTTATGATTTTTTATATTGTAACTATGTATTTTTTTGTATAATAAATATTTATGGCCGAAGCCCTATGTCCGATACGTATCTGAGCAATACAAGTCTATCATAAGATACCCTATATGAAATGGACCTGAAAGTGTGCCCTGGTCTAATGGACGGTATACCAAAATAAGGGGGCATACCCAGTGATTAGAAATAAATGAGTTTGAAGATAAATGTTTTGAGAAATGCCCTAAAAAAGAGGATGGGAGGGTGGGTATTGCGCACAGGAAACCGACAAAGACCACAGGCGAGTGGGCTGGTTAAATACCCCCCGGGCTCCTCCCATAAATTCAGGCCACCATACTGGCCTTCTTACTTATGGCCGAAGCCCTATGTCCGATACGTATCTGAGCAATACAAGTCTATCATAAGATACCCTATATGAAATGGACCTGAAAGTGTGCCCTGGTCTAATGGACGGTATACCAAAATAAGGGGGCAAAAACACTTAGGTAGGGGTAAGAGAGTTTTATTGTTTTCAGCTTTATCTTTACTGAGCCAGTTGGGTGAATGCCCGAGACATTTCTACCTGTGGGTTAGGGATGTATCGAGCGAAGCAGGCCGATTTCCACCTGCCCAATCTTTTGATGACGTGGTCCGGGACCCCGTGCCGGGATGCAGATGAAGCTGCTCCGATGCGGAAGGAATGACCGGAGTACTCACCGGGATTGAGGAGCAAATTGCGGAGGAGAACCCATACATGCTTGATGAACTGATGGTTCGTTAATGGTTTGACCGGGAAGGGCAACAGAGGACAAGAGTCCAGGAGCTCGGGTAGTAGAGAGAGCAACTGTGAAAGTACAGCGACCGGGCACCAGGCGTTGTTGGTTTTGTAGAGGTGGATATCTACGCCGGTGCCTGCTTGCTGAGTCTTGGTAACCGAGAGGTGGAGAATGAAGTGGTCCTGGTGACGGATCAGATGACGTCTGCGAAGGACTGGACTGTGTGTGTTGTTATGGGTGAACTCGCTGGGCCGTAGAAAGCCGTAGTAGGCTAGATAAATGGCCGCCTGTATGACCACACTGGGGAGAACACCGAAGGGGTAGCTGATAAGCATGGTGGACATGTCCCTGAAGATGGAACTGGTGATGGGGAGCCGCTTGACCTTGTGTGGTGGTTGCTGTTTCTGAATGCCGCGCAGGACGGCTCGGATAGCGTGAGATGAGAAGATGGACGGTTTGGTAGGATCCTGTAATGAGAGGTAGTGCTGTATGCCAGCTAAGTATAACCGGATGGTGTTGAAGGACAAGGCCAGTTGACTATGGCAGTACGAGGTGAAGGCTAGTATATGCCTGGCATCAGTTGGGGTGCCTACTGAGGAGGCAACCAGAAATGTATTGAACGCTTTCCAGGCTACCTGGTAGGCTTTCAGAGTGTTGTCTGCGAGTGATTGGTTGATGAGCCGAGTGGCTCCATGTAGATGCGGCTCTAGTCCAGGGTCAACTGAGACCAGTGTGGGATAGGAGCTGACACCGTATCTGCTCCGGGAACCTGCCGGAAGAAGGACAGGAAATGAAAACGGAACAGTGCGTCAGCGGCAAGGTTGTGCTTTCCAGGGATAAACGTGCAGTATACATTAAACTGATGTCGCAGAGACAGCTGTACCAGCCTGCGAAGGAAGGACATCACGGAGAGAGACTTAGACCTGCCTTTGTTGATCATTTCGGCCGTGGCCTGGTTATCGGTGGTAAAACCTACGGTTTGTCCTGTCCAGGTATGACCCCAGAGCTGGGCGGCTGCTACAATGGGGTAGAGCTCGAAAAGGGATGAAGACTGACTAAACCCAGGGATCAAGAGTATTTGAGAAGGCCAGGGTCCGGCGAACCAATGGTGGCCAAAAATAGCCGCAAATCCTGTGGAGGCTGCGGCATCTGTTACTACCTGTGGTGAGAGAGGTGAGATGGACGGGATGAACAGGGAAATACCGTTCCAGGAGGACAGGAACTCGTGCCACATTGATAAGTCTGCTATAGCTGCGACATCCAGGCTAAGGACTTGATCCGGGTCTTGTGCCTGAGAAAGGCAGACCAACAGGCGCGAGATAAAGGAGCGACCTTGTGGAATAATTCGCATGGCAAAGTTCAGCATGCCTAGTAGCGCCTGTAGCTGCCTCTTTGTACATCCCCTGGTGCAGATGAATTCGTGGAGGACTGCCCTGATGCGGGTCAGTTTGTCGAAGGGCAGGCTGGCCTGCATGGCGCTGGTGTCGAGATTGACTCAGAGGAAGGTGATAAATTGTGCGGGCCTGTCAACCTTATGTTCGGCGATGGGGACGTTGAGATTCCAAAAGACGGTCCTTAACTTACCAAGGTCCCTTGGAGGTATGCCCGGCTGTTCAATCAATAGAAAGTCATCCAGGTAATGGATAACTTGCTGACAACAGGCCTTGTGCTGAAGGATCCAAGCAAGAGACTGTGCGAACGCGTCGAACAGCCAGGGGCTGCTCTTGGAGCCAAATGTTAATTTAGTGGCAAAATAATATTGATCTCTCCATTTAATGCCATGCCAGCACCAGAGGGATGGGTGAATAGGCAACAGCTTGAAGGCATCGGATATGTCGGCTTTGGACAGCCACGCACCTGTGCCTACTTCAAGGATGGCCTGGATCGCCATGTCCACGGAGGCGTATTTTAATGAAAATTCTTCTGAAGGAATCAGGGAATTTAGGCTGGGAATGTGGGAAGAACGAGGCGCAGACAGGTCGTACACCAAACGATTTTTATTCGAAAACTTTCCCTTTTCAAGCCCAATAGGGCTAACTCTCCACATATTGAAGGGGGGCTGTGTGAAGGGGCCTATGACGAAGCCTCGTTCCACCTCGGTTTGCAGCAACTGATCAATGGCCTGCTCGTCGGAAGCTGCTGAGCGGAGGTTTCCGCACTCGTAGGTTGTGTGGGGCAGGGAGATGAGGCCGGTATGGAAGCCTGTAGTGAAGCCACCGATGAGGAAAGTGGCTAGTGAAGGAGTGGGGTGCATGGTGAGGTAGAAGCCCAGGCATAGGACGTCTATGCGGCTCAGTCATGAGCCCTTGCGAGCTTTAACCTCACACAGATTTCTGGGGTGCGCTCTGTGACATATGACACAGACGTGCAATAGGCGGCACTGGCTAAAATTACATGAGCCATAGTTGTAATTATTGCAAATGGCCGCACCCCCCATGGTTCGGACCGAACGCCCAAACTTGTCCACTTGAGTTTTCGGTGTAGGGCCTGATGGGCCTTGGCCTGTGCCGGAGGTGGAGGGGAACTCTACCGGGCGGCTAGCCGTGACGTTGGCGCACCAGGGCGCGGTATGGGTGGAGGACTGGCAGATGGCACACAGAGGTGAACGAAGGCCGGCAAAATGCTGGCAGAACAATTCGGTGTCCATCAGGCTCCAGTCCGTGGGTGATTGGAACTGTGCCAGTTTAGCGGCTACTTTGGCGGAAAAGGAACGATGGTAATCGTAGAAGGCGAAGCCTCCGTATTTGTAACCTAGGTCCACCACTGTGTGGAGGTACAAGTCCAGCTCTTCTCTTCTGGTGGGGGATGCTGAACAAATGACGTCTCTAAGCATCCCAAAGGCTAGGGAAAACTCTGGGATGGAAAGTTTGCGGTTCAGCCTGGGATCCTTGGCTTTGAGGACTACGGAGACGTCTCCCCATGTGTAGGCCTTGTTCTCAGCAAGGTCGTGGACTGAGATAAGCAGGGAGGCAAGGTTGATATCCTTGCCGTCCAAGATGTCCTTCCTTATGCCGGCCGGCACCAGATGTGCTGGGTGGACAACAGGACATGTCCCTGCATTACCTGTCGACAGTGGTAGCGGTACTGTAACTGGAACAGGGGCGGCTGTGGCTGGGTGAGCCTCTAGAAGCGTCACTCTGGTCTGGACGTCCGTGACCATGTTGTTTAAGGACGACACCATTGAGTGCAGTTGAGAAATAGCCGCTGAGATTGACTGGAGAGAAGCCTGAGGTGGGGTACTGGGCCCGGCTGTAGCTGGCGGGGTAGAGAGGAGCCTGAAAAGCTCTGCCTTCCTAGCGGTAGCGGGGAAAGGAATGCCCTTGCGTCTCAGCTCTGCCGTCAGCCTGGGGATAGTCCAACCCCTGTAGGACTGTATGCTGTCGCTCACTGAAGGCGGGCGAGGAGACAAGGGGGCGGTAAGGTCTTCGCTGCTGACTTGGGACATGGCTCCAGGTGAATCGTGCCCTAGGAGTGATGTCCTATCTCTCTGGGGACGAAGGATGGACGACCGGAACCTATAGAGGGTGACATAAGTCAAGACTGTTTCTCTATTTTACCAAGCGAATCCACCTGTTGCTGAGTGCCAAGGCGGGAGCGAACGCGTATACATATATATATATATTGTCACGAGCCTTCATATATATATATATATATATGTATGCCAGCATGGTTGCTGTCGCATTTTTACACCTTCCCCTCTCTCTCTCTCTTTTTTTTTTTACCTGGGAAGATAACGTCCAAGCTGGTGCAGGGTGGACCTACTGAACTTGACTGACCTGGAGAGAGAAATAACAGATGACAAACTGGTGAGGAGCCTAACAAGTAAACTGAAGAGTGACGCAAACGGTTGGCTAATACGAGCGAGGTGCACCGGTGAGTAGACAGTTTCGTCATAATTCCTTTCATTATCACCACCATTTGTTCATCATTTTTCCTTTTTTTTTTTTTTTTTTGCTGTCCCAATCCGACATATCATTTGCGTAAAGGATAAAGTGTGGGATGACCTGTGTCCAATGCGGGAGCGTAAATAAGTGCTGAATTTGTGACCGTACAATAAGGCAACCTGTGGAGAAAGTGAAATGTGGCCGTTCCCTCTGGGGCACACCGAACCGAATCGATGCATCACGGATGCTACTGGATTCGAGTCGGAGCGCTGTAAGTGACAGTGAAATGAAGTATGATTGCCATGACAGAGGCACGAAATGGTCGTGTCGCAAGTGCGACTGACAACAAAGCGGACTCTGGAGCATGTACTGAAATGTGGAAAATAACCTGGGGCGAACCGGAACGAATCGGTGCATGTGAAGGTGCGACTGGATTCGAACCAGAGCGCGGAGCGTGACAGTGAAATTAAATGAACAACTTCTGTCATGACAGAGGCCTGGATCGGCCGGCCGCGAACTGAGACTGGAACCGAACCGGTCTCTGGAGAATGCACTGAAATGAGGCTGAAAAAATACCTGGGGCCGTCCGGACGAATCGATGCACAGGGATGCAACCGGATTCGAACTGAACGCACTAAGTGACAATGAAATGTTTCCCATGATAGAGCTACAAATCGGAGAGGACGCAGCCTGCGACCGTCAACGAGCAGGCTCTAGAGCATGTACTGAAATGAGGCCAACGCAACTGGGACACGTCGATCGAACCTGTGTGTTGAGAATGCGACTGGTTTCGATTCGGAACGTAATAGGTGACAGTGAAATGATTCCCATGACAGAGACCCGGATCGATTAGCAACGAGTGGGCTCTGGAGCATGTACCGAAATGAGGCCGAGCAACTAGGGGCACACCGGAACGAATCGGCGCATTTAGCGGATGCGACTGGATTCGAATCGGAGCGCAGTGTGTGACAGAAATTAGTGAAATGATGAAATGACCTACGTGAGCCAGCCGTGGCAGAGGTACGAATCGTTGTGCCGTGTGATGCGACTGGCAACGATTTGTCTGTGGAACACGGTGATGAGGCAGACAACATAACAAGTTACGAAAACAGTGCAGTTTTTCTTCAAGCAATTTCTACTGAAATGGGGCCCGTGAAATGAAGGGCGCTGCGAAAATGGTGCGTTTTGAGTGATAACAACCCGGTTTCGTAACGAATGACTCGAGATTTTCAGGTTTTAACGATACTCAAAAATAGAAATGTTTCTAATAAAGGAAGGTCAATCGAGACCCTTACCTGCGGCAGTCGAGCCAGAGACGTTGTACAAAACACGAACAGGAACGAAAACCACGAGACTTCAAGTAGAGAGAAGTTATCCGAATGGCAACGAAACTCGAGCAGTCGGCCTAGTGACGTAGTATTGCGCACAGGAAACCGACAAAGACCACAGGCGAGTGGGCTGGTTAAATACCCCCCGGGCTCCTCCCATAAATTCAGGCCACCATACTGGCCTTCTTACATATAAATTTCTATACTTTTCTATATATGTGAATATGGTAGTACCTATAAAGTCCCATACCTAGGGGGTTCTCTCTATTTTTCGAACTCTCGTTGTTCGGAGGTTCGGCAAACACCCCCCCCCCCGCCGAACCGACCACAATGCATTGCCGCGCTGAACAGTGCATTGTAAGCCCTGATTGGCTTAAGCAGTGAAATAGCTTCAGTCAATCAGGGCACAGAGCACTGTCAGAGTCATGATTGGACACTGTCATCATGACTTTATCCAATCATGGCTCATTTCCACCCCACAGTATAAAAGTATTGTTTCAATGGCAGCCATTTTCAGTGTGATTTCGGCATAGAGAGGGATAGAACAGGGCTCTGTTCAGTGCTATTAGTTAGTTATTAGTTAGTTAGTGTGCTATACTGTGCTAGTTTGCTTCAATTGTCAGTGTAGAATATTAGTTTAGTGTCAGTCTAGGGATAGTGTGAGTGTAGGGAGAAGGACCATCATTCAGCTTTGCATAGTGTGTAGCTAGAGTAGGGACAGCTCAAATAGTTTCACTGTAATGTAGTGAGACTGTGTCATTCATACATACATTAGTGTGGATTAGGGAGAGCTCAGATAGTTTCAGTGTAGTGAGACCCTGTCAGTAATCTTGACATTACTGTATACCTAGAGTACAGTTCAGATAGCATCAGTGTAGTGACGGTGGTTGATTGCCTCACTGCCAGTTTTACACCATTTACTTCTGTGTGTGTTACTGCCAGTTTAACGCCATGTAGTTTTGTGTGCGTTACTGACAGTTTAACGCCATATAGTTCTGTGTGCGTTACTGCCAGGTTAACGCCATTTAGTTCTGTGTGCGTTACTGCCAGGTTAACGCCATATAATTTTGTTGCTTTACTGCAAGTTTAACGCCATTTACTTCTGTGTGCGTTACTGCCAGTTTAACGCCATATAGTTCTGTGGTCGTTACTGCCAGTTTAACGCCATATAGTTTTTTGCGCGCTATTGCCAGTTTAACGCCATATAATTCTGTGTGCGTTACTGTCAGTTTAACGTCACATAGTTTTATGTGCATTACTGCCAGTTTAACGCATATGGTTTTGTGCGTTACTGCCAGTCTAACGCCATATAGTTTTGTGCATTACTGCAAGTTTAATTTTTACTTCTGTGTGCGTTACTGCCAGTTTAACGCCATTTACTTCTGTGTGCGTTACTGCCAGTTTAACGCCATTTACTTCTGTGTGCGTTACTGCAAGTTTAACACCATATAGTTTTGTGCGTTACTGCTAGTTTAACGCCATATAGTTCTGTGTGTGTTACTGCCAGTTTAATACCATATCGTTTTGTGTGCCTTACTGCTAGTTTAACGCCATAAAGTTCAGTGCGTTTTACTACCCGTTTAACGCCATATAGTTTTGTGCGTTATTGCAAGTTTAACGCCATTTACTTCTGTGTGCGTTAATGCCAGTTTAACGCTATTTACGTCTGTGTGCATTACTGCAAGTTTTACACCATATAGTTTTGTGTGCCTTACTGTCAATTTAACACCATAAAGTTCTGTGTGTGTTACTGGCAGTTTAACGCCATATAGTTTTTTGTGTGTTACTGCCAGTTTAAAGTCATATAGTTTTTTGTGCATTACTGCCAGTTTAATACCATATAGTTTTGTGTGCCTTACTGCCAGTTTAACGCCATAAAGTTCTGTGTGCGTTACTGCCCGTTTAAAGTGGAAGTAAACTCCCCTATCGTTTTCAGCCAAGGAAACTGCCATCTTTGCCTCTGTTTAATCTTCAACTGCTATGGTGCTGTACATGTGATTCATTATGACACCAGCCATTGGATGGTTTGATAGTCTGGCTGAGAGCACAGCCAATGTGCAGTTAGCATTCCCGGCATGCCTTTTTTTTTAACTGTTTAAATCGATGGGTTTACTTCCACTTTAAGGGCATATAGTTTTGTGTGTTACTGCAAGTTTAACATCATTTACTTCTGGGTGCGTCACTGCAAGTTTAACACCATATAGTTTTGTGCGTTACTGCCAGTTTAGCGCCATATAGTTCTGTGTGCGTTACTGCCAGTTTAATACCATATAGTTTTGTGTGCCTTACTGCCAGTTTAACGCCATAAAGTTCTGTGTGTGTTACTGCCAGTTTAACGCCATATAGTTTTTTGTGTGATACTGCCAGTTTAAAGTCATATAGTTTTTTGTGCGTTACTGCCAGTTTAACACCATATAGTTCTGTGAGCGTTACTGCCAGTTTAACGCGTATAGGTTTTTGTGCATTACTGCCAGTTTAACGCCATATAGTTTTGTGCATTACTGTACGTTTGGCACATTATATTGCAGTATATTATAGTGTATCCGTGGAGTGTGTCTGTGTAGTGTGAGTACTCAAATTAAAGTGCACCAAACACCACTTTACATTGATTAAAGTGCATCTATGTACATATTTCCACTTCTTCTTTACATTTTCTTATAAACACCGCCCCCTCCCAATAATGTCTGGGAGGACAACAAGGAAAGGCAGACGTTCCCTTTGCACTATAAAGGGGCAAGCAACAAATGTGTCCACAGGCAAAGGTGGACGTGGTGGTCAGTCCTCAGGCAGGGCATCATTTCCTCTGTTTAGTGAGTTTGCCCATGCTATCCAGCCACAGCATGCAGAGGAGGTGGTGGACTGGCTTACTAATCCTTCCTCATCCTCCTCATCCTCTGTCACGAAAATAGAGTGCAGTCCCCTGCAGTTGCCAGAGTGGATAAACCTGCCTCCTTGTCCACATCGGCCATGGAGGAGTCAGCTGTGGTATCTGACCACAGTGTCAGCCACTTGCTCCTTGATGATGCCCAGCCATTACTGGATTAAGATGTTGGTTCTGAGGTTGAGGATGACAGGAACATGAGCCTAGACAGAGGGGAGAACACTGGTAGACAAAAGGCATTCATGTCCCCCCAGCCGCAGCTTATGGCCAAGTTGTCTCCAGTGATAATGATGATGATGGAGGAGATGGAGATGATGATGATGATGATGAGGTTACTGATGCAACTTGGGTGCCAGATAGAGCAGAGGAGGAAACTGAAGGTGAGGCGGCACAACCCCAAGGAGGCCGACATCAAGAAAGAGTAGACAGCAGCCACCCTATTCCATCACATTCTGCAGCTGTTATCTCCCGACCCACTCCCCAAAGTTCAGCTGTCTGGGCCTTTTTCAGCACATCTACTGAAGATCTCACTGTTGCTATATGCAAACTGTGTCTCAGGAACATCTAATGTGGTAAAAACACCTTTTCTATACATGTGAATATGGTAGTACCTATAAAGTCCCATACCTAGGGGGTTCTCTCTATTTTTCAAACTCTCGTTGTTCGGAGGTTCGGCGAACACCCCCCCCCCCCCCCCCGAACCGACCACAATGCATTGCCGCGCTGAACAGTGCATTGTAAGCCCTGTTTGGCTTAAGCAGTGAAATAGCTTCAGCCAATCAGGTCACAGAGCACTGTCAGAGTCATGATTGGACACTGTCATCATGACTTTATCCAATCATGGCTCATTTCCGCCCAGCAGTATAAAAGTATTGTTGCAATGGCAGCCATTTTCAGTGTGATTTCGGCATGGAGAGGGATAGAACAGGGCTCTGTTCAGGGCTATTAGTTAGTTATTAGTTAGTTAGTGTGCTATACTGTGCTAGTTTGCTTCAATTGTCAGTGTAGAATATTAGTTTAGTGTCAGTCTAGGGATAGTGTGAGTGTAGGGAGAAGGACCATCATTCAGCTTTGCATAGTGTGCAGCTAGAGTAGGGACAGCTCAGATAGTTTCACTGTAGTGTAGTGAGACTGTGTCATTCATACATACATTAGTGTGGATTAGGGACAGCTCAGATAGTTTCAGTGTAGTGTAGTGAGACCCTGTCAGTAATCTTGACATTACTGTATACCTAGAGTACGGACAGTTCAGATAGCATCAGTGTAGTGATGCAACTTGGGTGCCAGATAGAGCAGAGGAAGAAACTGAAGGTGAGGCGGCACAACCCCAAGGAGGCCGACATCAAGAAAGACTAGAGAGCAGCCACCCTATTCCATCACATTCTGCAGCTGTTATCTCCTGACCCACTCCCCAAAGCTCAGCTGTCTGGGCCTTTTTCAGCACATCTGCTGAATATCTCACTGTTGCTATATGCAAACTGTGTCTCAGGCACATCAAATGTGGTACCCCCTAAGCATTAAAAGGGCTATTCAACGAATCAAGCTAAAAGGTGCCATGCAGTGCTTCAGCTGGTGTGTTTAGGGGACAGGAACCACACCGGAGCAGAGATTCTTGCAGCTCCACAGGGACAGGCCCAGAGGTGGTTCACACCATGCCATCTGGGGCCAGGAATGGTGGTGTGCTCAAACCTCCTGTCCGCCCTTAGACAGGGAAAGTTAACACATGTGCCTAACACATGTCCTCAAATTGGTGGTGCAGCATTTTCTAAATACGTACCCAGGGTCGCAAGATGTGCTAAAAGTGGCCAGAAGAGTCTGTAGCCATTTCAGGAGGTCATACACAGCCAGTACTCGGTTGTCTGCAATTCAGCGGGAATTCCACCTGTCCATAAACCGCCTGGTTTGTGACATGCCCACCAGGTGCAACTTGACTTTGGCAATGCTGCAGCAGCTATACATACAGCAGAGGGCCGTCAACGAGTACCTGTGTGAATACGGCACAACGACAAGCTGATCATTAAGGATGCATGCACCGTATTGTCACCATTTGAGGAGGCCACAAGGATGGTGAGCCGTGACAGTGAATGTATCAGTGACAAAATCCCTGTTGTGTTCCTGCTGGAGCAGACTCTGTGTGGCATTATGGACAGGGCACTGGAGGTAGAGAAGCAGGAGGAAGAGGAGGACTTCCTTTCCTCTCAAGGCCCACTTTATCCAGACACCATCATTCCTATGTCACAGAACACACAGGAGGAGAGAGGGGAGGAGGAGGATTCTGGCACTTTCATAGGCTTTGAAGAAGAGGAAGACATGCGTCAATCTGTAAGCCATTGCTTTCCAACTCCAGGACCCTTGGGAGTAGTACGTGGCTGGGAGGAGGAAGTTCCAGATGCTGTCATCCTGAGTGATGTAGCAGGGCAAAGTAGAATGATAGTCGTACAACAGTCCTGTTGTATCAGTGTGAACCTAGCCTCAAATTGTCTCTGAGGCCGGGTTCACAATTGTACGGCAAACATTCCAACGTTAGGAGCTCATGTCGCATGACGTGTGAAAATCAATATTTCCCTATGAGACCCGTCTTAACTGGTCTGACACAAGTCGACCCGACTTTGAAAATGCTCCCTGCACTACTTTGGTCTGACTTTGATCCTACTTCAGCCCATTGAACATCACTGAAATCGGATGAAAGTTGGATCGCCCTCTTAACTGATGCGACTTTGGAATGCGACTTGTGCTATGATGATCTTGAAGGGGAATTCCACGCCAAATAAAAAAAAAACGGAATGGGTTCCCTCCCAAGACCATACCAGGCCCTTTAGTCTGGTATGGATTTTAAGGGGAACTCCCATGCCGAAAAAAAAACATCAGGCCCCCCAAAATCCACACCAGACCCTTATCTGAGCACACAGCACGGCAGGTCAGGAAAGGGGGTGGGGATGAGTGAGCGGGGGTGGATGCTTTGGGGGAGGGGGGGCCTGCGCCCTCCACCTAATAGCACCTTGTCCCCATGTTGATGAGTACAAGGGCCTCTTCCCGACAACCCTGGCCATTGCTTATTAGGATCTGCGAGCGGGAGGCTTATCACATTCTGGCCCCCAGATCCCAGCCCCCCACCCCCTATGCCTACCCATTCACTGGCTCGTCCCCACCCCCTTTCCTGACCTGCCAGGCTGTGTGCTCGGATAAGGGTCTGTTGAGGATTTTGGGGGGAACCCCCACGCTGTTTTTAGTGTGGGAGTTCCCCTCAAAATCCATACCAGACCGAAGGTCCTGGTATGCTCTTGGAGGGGGAACCCGTGCCGTTTTTTTTTTTTTGCCGTGGAGTTTGCCCTAAAGATTCATACCAGACACAAAGTGCCTGCATTGTCAGGATAAAAGTCGGATCACCATTCATTGAAGTCGGATGGATGTCGGACTTCATGTCGCAGGGCCAAGTCGTATGACTGTTATGTCCTACCAGTGTAAACCCGGCCTGAAAGATGGAAATGTCAGATGGTTGAATTTTATGGTACCAGGCACAGTTTTTTTTTACATTTTATGACACATGAGGGTATTTTGCATTTCAGTCGTGATAATTATATTTCCTCCTTCATCTGAGTGTATTGATCACACTACCTTCATGTTCTTGTAATTGATGAAGGGCTTCTTGTTGAACCCTGGTTAAGTTCGACCACCTCATTTGGGCAGCGATCTATTCAATATCTTTAATAACCATGTCCACAAAAAGTTTTGGTTTTAACGTACCGTATTTATCGACGTATAACACGCACCCCAAGTTTAGGAGGGAATTTTAAGGAAAAAACTTTTAGGAGGGAAGTTTAAGGAAAAAAATGTACTACTTATTTAAATGCCCATCAATTCAGCCTTATCAGTGTCTATCTTCAGCCTTGTCCATCAGTGCACCCTTGTCACTGTCATTTGCAGCCTTGTCATGCAGCCTTGTCCATCATTTGAAGCCTTGTCAGTGTCATATGCAGCTTTGTCATGCAACCTTGTCCATCATTGCACCCTTGTCAGTGTCATATGTAGCTTTGTCATGCAGCCTTGTCCATCGTTGCACCCTTGTCAGTGTCATTTGCAACCTTGTCCATCATTTGCAGCCTTCTCAGTTTTTTTTGCAGCTTTGTCTTTTAAAAATGGCGCCACTGAGATACAGAGCCGGATGTCCTCGGATGTGTATCTCGGCGGCACTCTGTAGTTCTTGGCAGCTTTCGTCCGCCTTCGCCCATTCTTGGCAGCTTTCGGCCACCTTTGGCCGTTCTCGGCAGCTTTTGGCCGCCGAGAACGGCCGAAGGCGGCCGAAAGCTGCCGAGAATGGCAGAAAGCCGGCGAGAAGGGCCAAATCCAGCTGAAAGCCGCCCAGAGGCTCACAGCGGTGGGGGATTGGCATATATGACGCACCCACGATTTTCCCCTTGATTTTAACTGTAAAAAAAGTACGTGTTATACGCAAATAAATACGTTTTTTCCTTTTTGTGCACTTTTAGCATGGGTTAACATTTGAACAATAAAAAGCTGACAGGGGTTTTAGTATTCTCCTATTCTATTATAAAAGTATAGGAATGTGGTATTTTTGCTAAATTCCTTTTTGTATTTTTATGATTCTCTAGGAAGGAGTTGGCTGTATGTACCACAACAGAAGTGACCAGTAAGCATAGAGTGTATATTCTCTGCCAGTTGCTGTTTGAGCTTGCTTCAGCAAGCTGTGGTAGAGAGGTGGCACTCTGGATTATGAATGTTTAATGGCCTAGCCAACCAGTAGGCTTGGGGCCTGATTATTTTTACTGGGATAACTGTTAACTGAAAGTGGACAGGGTCAGCTATCAATATACAATAGCCACAGCGGGAGATTCATTCATCTGCACTGTATGACATGGATGGAGGAGACAGCTGACCCCGTCCACGTTCAGGTAACAGTTATCCCAGTATAAATAACCAGGCCCCAAGCCTACTGGTTGGCTGAACGAAAATAAATCAGTTTATGGCCAGCTTTAGAAGGAATTAGAGCCCAGTCTAATGCTTGAGACATCCGTGTTATGAGGATATTCTGATCACAGTTCACCCTCTTTCCCATATTGCAATGTGCTGTAAATCAGCTTGTCGTTGTGCCGTATTCAAGTGGCTGGTGTCCATCCTTTTTACACACTGAGAAAAGAACTACACCTAAGATTAGGGGCCTGGGATCCTGTTGCCATATAAAGCCAGCCATAGACAGTTTGAATCGCGGCAAGATCAGCAGGGAACAGCAAAGTTTCAAACCATGTATGAGTAGGCTGAATGTACCCAAGTTCGTTGATCGATCAACTTGGGTACAACCAGCCTGTCAGATTTTAAATGCAATTATTATTAGCAGCTATTATAGCCGCAAGCAGTTATCACTGTGTTCTCCTAGAGGGGACGTCTCCCACCCTCCTGTCGGGAGAATGCAATGGCTCAGCCGGAGGGATTCCCCCAACCCATGGCTGCAGGAAAGAAAATAACTCTATGGCAGGCTTAAGAGTGCTTAGGACTTTTCCCAATTCATGGTAGCTGTTGGTCATCTGGAAGTCAATATTTATGGAAAAGCAGTACCAATAGCCCTGCAAAAGCTTTTATTCAATTTTGTTTTGTGTTTGTGTTGCAGTTGGAGGTTTAGAAAAACAAAATTTCTAAGGTAGGATAAACAGCAGTGGTTTTCTGCTCTGAAAAACCTAATCCTTACCCGATGAAAGGTTGTAGATGAATTATTTAGCAAAGGTAGATATTAAAAAAAAGACTCCAGAGCCCTAACCACTTCAGCCTCGGAAGGATTTGCTTCCTTAATGACAGGCCAGTTTTTGCGATACGGCACTGCATCCATTTAACTGACACTTGCGCGGTCGTGCGACTTTGTACCCAAACAAAATTGTATTTGCTCATCCCTGCGGTTTTTATTTTTTGCGCTATAAACAAAAAAAGAGCGACGATTTAAAAAAACAAAAAAAACAATATGTTTTACTTTTTGCTATAATAAATATCCCCCAAATTGATATGGTTTTATTGATATATATTATATGGTTTGTGAAAAAGTTATAGCATCTACAAAATAGGGGATATATTTATGGCATTTTTTTTTTTACTAAGAATAGCAGCGATCTGCAATTTTTTGTGGGATTATGGCGGACAGATTGGACATTTTTGACAACATTGACATTTATACAGCTATCAGTGCTATAAAAATGCACTGATTACTGTGTAAATGTCACTGGCAGGGAAGGGGTAACACTAGGGGGCGATCAAGAGGTCAAATGTGTTCCCTGGTGGGCGTGTCCAAAATGGGGTGGAGGGCGGACGTGTTTTAGAGCTGCTCCGTTGTCCGGGACTAAAATCCTTCTCTAATTGAGTGCTGATAGAGAGTAACAACTCCGGGAGGCGGCAAGGTACTGTCCGGCTGTGACCCTCCATGCCGGGCTACAAGAAACGGGGAAATAATTGGCAAAACAACCCGCCAAAGACCCGTCACGCATCCAAGAGCAGAGCAGCAGCCGCCATCTGTACTACTCTAGCCACGCAGATGGAGGAGACGGGTAAGATGGCTGAACCTCTCCCCGCTCCAGAGCCCTCTAAGTCCTCCTCTGAATTTGCGGAGCTAATGCAGGCTATTACTGCATGCCACACTACCCTGACCGACAAGATAGACCATATCTACATGGAGCTGGGACTGATCCGCCGAGACATGGACGCATTCTGAGGCCGCATGAGGTGGAGCAGCGGGTCTCCTCAGCCAAGGACGTGCAGAGGGAGCATTTGGCGGACCTCCATATGCTGAAGACCAAGGTCAAACACCTTGAGGCAAGAGCAGAGGACGCCAAGAACTGGAACCTCTGGAACAACCTGTGGGTCCTGGGCCTGCTGGAGGGTGTGGAAGGTAACGACCCTATTTCATTTACTGAGACACTACTGCGCACCCTGCTTCCTAGAGCCACCTTCTCCCCTCAATTTGTGGTGGAGCGGTCCCATCGTATTCCCCCTGCTAGAGGCCCTCCGGGTGCATCCCCCCGCACCCTCATCTTTAAACTCCTGAACTTCAGAGACAGAGATCTGGTGCTGCTGGAGGCCCGCAATGTTGGGGATCTAAAGTTTGACAACTCCAAGCTTCTCATATTCCCGGATTATTCTATTGAGACCCAGCGGATGAGGAAGTCCTTTGATCACGTCCGAGTATGCCTCTGAGAAAAAAACCTCAAATATAGCATACTCTTCCCTGCTAGACTCTGAGTTCAAGATGGAGACCGCGTGCGGTTTTTTACATCACCCAAGGAGACGTCCGCCTGTTTGGACATTGTTCATCTGAGATAAAGATGGCCGCCATCTCCAGCACTCCTGTTCTGACCTCGTTCTCACAGGTACTGTTTGAGTTCGTTTTTTCTGGGAGCAGTGATTGCTGACCTGCGGACTGGGTGGGAAACTGTGCTCTATTACCTCCTCACTGCCTTTTATTGACAAACTGGGAAAGCGGGCTCATGCCTACTGCCTAGTTTGCAAGGTCCTGTTGACCCAGCCTTAACAATTCTTAGGCCCGAGCCCCATCCTCTGCGATCCTGAGAACAACAGGTCACAACCTGTGAATTTTATGGCCCTCTTTTTTTTCTTTTTTTTTTTAACATAAAGTTTATTAAAATTTTCACAAAATAAACTTACAATACCAGGGTTCAAATACATACAGACAGAATTCGTATTTATACTTACATAGCAGTACAGGTAAAGTTTAGCGACAGCAAATGTAACATATAGTTAGTCTACACCAAATGCAGATGCCACATATTCAACTCTGAAACCAAACAACAAGGAGTATATGTGGGGGGGCGGGGGGAGTCCATTGACTACTTTCCGCAGGTTCAAATCCTCATCCTACACTCCGAATTAAGATTTAAAGGCGACCAGTATGGAAAACACATAGCAGGGTGAGGGGAGAGGGCTTTCAAGCTCAATCAATAGTGAGGTGTTTCACCTCTATCCAGGCTGCCTAGATTTTGTTAAATTTTTTTTGGACAATTTCTTCCTAAATATGTTAATTTATATAGCGGCAGTGCTGCATTGACCAGAGATTGCCAGAATTGTTTAGCGGGTGACTGGGATTGATTCCACTGCAGTAGTATCGCTTTCCTAGCATAAAACATAGTATAAAAGACAAATAATTTCTTCCCCCAAGGGGCCCTCGAGAAAGTCACAAATACCAAACAGGAGGGGGATCGGGCTATAGGGGACCCTCAGATTCCCAATAGAATTAATGTCAGTCAGGACATGTTCCCAGAACTCAACCACACCAGGGCATGACCAGACCAAGTGAAAAAAAGTCTGCACAGTCTAGATTGCACCTGATCGTTCAGGGTATATTCTCGCCAAGCGTGCTGGGGAATAGTATGCCCGGTTAAGAAATTTCAGTTGTATGAACCTGTCCCTTGCAGAGATTACAAGGGTCAAGTATTGTTGAACACCCTCCTCGCATTCATCAGCAGCTAAGTCTGGAATGTCCTTCTGCCAGAGCTCATATAGCTGTGAGACCTTGGATGTGTCCAGGACAGCAAGCATATTGTATATTGTGGATAGTGTTTTTCCTCACCCTCTCACCCTCTACATTTGACATCTCCAGAACCACCAGGGATGGGAATTGGGATTGATAGGCGTGACGCAGTTGAAGGAATCTGAAGAACATCCGGTTCGATAGCCCTCTATCTCTCTTCAGAATATCAAAGGGAATTAGTTGTCCCAGGGACGTGTTCCCATGTCGGGCCCATATCACAGGGTCTGGGATGGAACGGAACTGGGGTAAGCGGGAGTTACCTGGAGATCATACATTGGACCCCATGAGCTTGTTATTAACAGTGTCCCACACTTTAAGAGTCGCACCCATGGGTAGTGTTACTCGCAGGTTGGAACAGGGGCCTCTATGTACTAGATTCCTCAATTCCGCATATGAACCAAGGAGCGCCGCCCCTAAGGTAGATGCAGGGTTAGCTGGGTTTTCTGAGAGCCACCATTTAACAGTCACCAAGACCGCTTCCCAGTAATATTTCAGGAAACAGGGTAGGACTAGTCCCCCTAGCGTAACTGGTAACTCTAGCGTTGTTCTTGCTATTCTAGGAGCCTTCCCATTCCAAACAAAGGAAGTGAAGGTACCGTCCAGATTTTTAAAAAAGCTATTTGCTATAGGCACAAGGGTTTATCTGAAAAGATAGATAAACTTTGGCAATATTGAAATTTTAATTAAATTAACCCTACCCACCGGTGTTAGGGGTAAAGATTTCCATTCATTACATTTTGGGAGAACTTAGTGACCACTGGGGTCAGATTAAGGGTAGCATACTGTCTCAGATCCCGGTGGATTTCCACACCCAAGTATCTAAATTGGGAGACCCTGCAACGTTGCCCATCTGCCTGTGGGGTACCAGCTTCGGAGTGGAGGGGGAATAATATAGATTTACCCCAGTTTATACAGATACATGTGTAGTGTCTGAATTTGTTAATGATCGATAGGGTCGTTTACAGTGATATCCCATCATCTCTAAGATTTAACAAGGTGTCGTCAGCATATAACGACACCTTTTCCTGGAGAGGGCCCCTGACAATACCCTGAACCTCAGGTGCGCAACGGAGAAGAGCGGCCATGGGTTCAATCGCCAGTGCAAACAACCCTGGAGAAAGGGGGCACCCTTGTCTCGTACCCCTGCTCAGGGAGAATGGCGGTGAGATGACCGTGCCAGTACATACTCTGGCCGTTGGAGCCTTGTATACCGCCCTTACCCAGGAGACAAAGACCGGGCCAAAACCGAATTTGTGGAGGACCTCCCATAGATATTGCCACTCCACGGAGTCGAAAGCTTTTCCGCGTCTAGGGTGGCCACCACTTCCTGCCCACCCGCCTCGTCCCGGGAGGCCAGGACAGCATATAATCTATGGATGTTTCTATTGGTCCCCTTACCCGGCATAAATCTCGACTGATCCTCATGAATTACGGAAAGTATTACCTCGTTCAGACGCTTGGCGAGAATTTTAGTTTAGAACTTTAGCATCAGAATTAAGCAGGGAAATGGGCCGGTACGATGAGCATAATTGGGGGTCTTTCCCGGGTTTGGGTATCACTACTAGAATGGCTTGTGCCATAGAGGGTGGGAGATCATCCTTCTGTAGGGTCTTCGCAAACATGTCGTGCATCCTAGTTGCCACTTCTTATATATACTTTTTATAAAATTCGGGGGGAAGTCCATCTACTCCTGGGGTTTTTCCCGGTTACAGGGAGCTCAGTGCCTGCTGGACCTCCTCCAGTGTAATCGGGGCATCTAAGCTATCCCTTGCTGCAGTGGGGAGGACGGGGAGCGTCACATCATCCAGGAACTCCCGTAGCTTCTCAGAGGAGTACTGTGCCCTAGACAATTACAAAGCCGAGTAATAATCGGCAAAGCCAGCATTAATAGCAACAGGGTCTGTTACCAGAGTCCCGTCGCTTCCACGGAGACAGGGTATAGCACAGACCAGGGACTGCTCCTTCGAGATCCAGGCCAAAAGCCTACCTGTTTTTTCACCTTTTTCAAAAATTTGCTGCATTTGTGCCAGTTGGCATTTATTTGTCTTGGCTATTCTGAGGAGCATCACCTCCCGGAAGGCTAAATTCGTGTCTTGGGCTGTAACAGGGTTAGAGGTGAGAGTAAAACGGGATTCTAATGCCTGAGCCTTAGCATCCGCCTCCTCTAGTGTGATCCTATCATTCCTACGTTCCCTAGCAATGGATGAAAGATAGCAACCCCTAATGCTCCACATCCTTGCCAGGCAGTTGATCCCATGACACTCTGCCTCTTGTGCCAGTCTATGGAACTTGTTCCACTGAAAACGAGACAGAGCGTCATCCAGCATGTTGTCAACCCCCGGCAAGTGCACAGCATAGATGAAAGCATTCACCTGTAAACAACGCAGTACCAAATGACGTAAAAGCCTGGCGACCGGCCCAGAGGCCGCCATCAGCCGATTGACCACTTGCACCACCCCTAATTTGTTGCAATTAAAGCGCACCTTCAGATTACGAAAAAATTCCCCACAAATATCCATGACCACTACAATGGGAAACAACTCCAGAAGAACTAGGTTCTTCAACAACCCGGCCTCAGATCACTCTGAGGGCCAACGTGCCGCGCACCATTGGCCTTTAAAGAAGGCCCTGAAACCTGTGGACCCCACAGCATCTGTAAACAACGCCAGGTCACAATTGCTAATTGGACATCCCAAGGGCCGCCCGGTAAATGATGCCAAGAACTCCAGCTAGACCTTCAGGTCGTCCTTATGGTCCTGCTTCAGGCTAACATAATGGGCCGGAGCCCAGACACCCGCGGTAGCGTCGGCCAGCCAGCGGCAAAAAAAGCACCCCATCGGTATAATCCGACAAGCAAAGTTCAGTTTGCCTAGCAATGATTGCAACTGATGCAGTTGCAACTTACGCACTCCGACGGTCCCACGTATTTCCTCTTGCAGCTTCTCCAATTTGTCCAATGGCAATCTGCATTCCATCCTATCAGAATCAATCACGATCCCCAAAAAAGGTGATGCATTCCGTGGGCCCTTCTGTATTCCCCGCCAAAGGGACACGAAGGACTTAGCCAAATGTTGCAGCGTTCCCAACAGAACCGTGCAAATGTTAGTGCCTGCCGGGCCAACACATAAAAAGTCATCCAAATAGTGGGTAACCAAGTTGATGCCAGACACATCCCGAACAGCCCACTCCAAAAAGGAGCTGAACTGCTCAAAGAAGGCACACGAAATCGAACAACACATAGAAAGGCAGCGGTCCACATAGAACCCCCCCCAGGTGCAGCCGAATAGACGAAAACTGTCTGGGTGAACCGGTCGGAAAGCTAATTCAATGTCCGACTTAGCCATCAACGTCCCCCGGCCATAACGTCGGACCCACGAAATGGCCGCAGCAAAGGAAGTGTTCATTACCGCAAACTCCTCTGGCGCAATGGCATCATTCACCGAACCCCCTTTTGAGAACGACAGGTGATTAATCAACCTGAACTTGGGCTCTTTTTTCGGCACCACCCCCAGCGGAGAGACCACCAAGTCTGGGAAAGGAGCCTCCCGAAAAAGGGCCGGCCATGCCTCCCAAAGCAACTTCTTTACCCAACTTTTCCATAACCACTGCTGAATACAGCAGGGCGAACTTCAAATTCTTTGCCACAGGTGGTACCGAGGTACGTGAACAAGGAATCTTAAAGCCGAAGTAAACCCAGCCTCCAACAATCGAGCTCCCGCCCGGTCGGGATATCTACTGAGGAAAGGCAGCATCCTTTCCACCAGCACCGGAGTCGTCCCTTTTGTTCACAGAATCTCCGGGACGGCCTTTTCCCTTCTTGAAGCATTTGGCAAATGCATGCGATCCCTCGCAGCCGGAGTACGTGTGCTTGAAACGACAGTTTGCTCCAAATTTACACCTCGTTAAACTGCCAGCAAAAACCCCATCTTTTTTCGGTTGGTTGTCCTGAGGTTGCTGAACCTCCGACCCCCGTCTGAAAAAACTGGCTAGGAGCCCTCGCCGCCATCATCAATTTCATCCACAGGCTAATGTCCTTGTGGTCCCAGCGAAGAGACGGTCGGACTGCCATCCATTGCCGAAATTGCTCATCGTACGGGAGCCACGCCTTACCACCGTAAGTTCTGTGTGCTTCACTAATGGCTTCCAGATATACAAACAGCGCTGGGCAGTGCACCGGATTTTTCTCTCCCACGACACTCGCCAATATTACAAACGCCTGCAGGCAATTGGACAAGGTATGAGGAATTAACCTGTACCTCCGCTTCTCTTTGTCCTCTTTCTTCCTTTCCTCTGGCTTTAACTTCTCCAGATTGAACTTCTCCAGTGGTAATAAGGAGAAAATCTCAATATACTCACCCTTCCATATCTTCTCCTTCACCTCGGACTTCAAGTGTGCTCCCAAAGGACCCTCAAAGCAGACATAGACCTCACTCTTCGCTGCATCTGCCAACCTCACCAGGTCCGTGCCCTTATCAGCCGACTTGACCGAACCCCCTTCGACGTCATCGGCGCCCCCCCCACACTACCTTCAACAATAGACAGTCTGCTTAAACTAATAACACACAAAGAATTAAATGTTACCATGTTTTTATTGAACACATTCACAGTGCAGGTGGAAAAAGTATGTGAACCCCTAGACTAATGAGATCTCCAAGAGCTAATTGGAGTGAGGTGTCAGCCAACTGGAGTCCAATCAATGAGATGAGATTGGAGGTGTTGGTTACAGCTGCCCTGCCCTATAAAAAAACACACCCCAGTTCTGGGTTTGCTTTTCACAAGAAGCATTGCCTGATGTGAATGATGCCTCACACAAAAGAGCTCTCAGAAGACCTACGATTAAAAATTATTGACTTGCATAAAGCTGGAAAGGGTTACAAAAGTATCTCCAAAAGCCTTGCTGTTCATCAGTCCATGGTAAGACAAATTCTCTATAAATGGAGAAAGTTCAGCACTGCTGCTACTCTCCCTAGGAGTAGGCGTCCTGTAAAGATGACTGCAAGAGCACAGCGCAGACTATTCAATGAGGTGAAGAATCATAGAGTATCAGCTAAAGACTTACAAAAGTCTCTGGCATATGCTAACATCCCTGTTAGAGAATCTATGATACATAAAACACTAAACAAGAATGGATTTCATGGGAGGATACCACAGAGGAAGCCACTGCTATCCAAAAAAAAACATTGCTGCACGTTTACAGTTTGCACAAGAGCACCTGGATGTTCAACAGCAATACCGGCAAAATATTCTGTGAATAGATTAAACCAAAGTTGAGTTTGGAAGAAACACACAAAACTATGTGTGGAGAAAAAGAGGCACAGCACACTAACATCAAAACCTCATCTCAACTGTGAAGTATGGTGGTGGGGGCATCATGGATTGGGGCTGCTTTGCTGCATCAGGTCCTAGACGGATTTTGCAGGAGAAATTAAGGCCATCTGTCCACCAGCTGAAGCTCAACAGAAGATGAGTGTTGCAACAGGACAACGACCCAAAGCATAGAAGTAAATCAACAACAGAATGGCTTAAACAGAAGAAAATATGCCTTCTGGAGTGGCCCAGTCAGAGTACTGACCTCAACCCGATTGAGATGCTGTGGCATGACCTCAAGAAAGCAATTCACACCAGACATCCCAACAATGTAGCTGAACTGAAACAGTTCTGTAAAGAAGAATGGTCAAGAATTACTCCTGACCGTTGTGCACGTCTGATCTGCAACTACAGGAAACGTTTGGCTGAAGTTATTGCTGCCAAAGGAGGTTCAACCAGTTATTAAATCCAAGGGTTCACATACATTTTCCACCTGCACTGTTTACATGGTGTGTTCAATAAAAACATGGTAACATTTAATTCTTTGTGTGTTATTAGTTTAAGCAAACTGTGATTGTCTATTTTGAAGATCAGATCACATTTTATGACCAATTTGTGCAGAAATCCATATCATTCCAAAAGGGTTCACATACTTTTTATTGCAACTGTATATGCAACAAACACAAACAATGCTCCTACATCAACCAGTAATAAATGTAAACTGAAAATAAATGCAGTGCTGGTGATATATAAATGAAAGCCGCTCAAATGGGAGATCAATAGGATGGTGCTCTGCTGTGAAATTAGCTCTCAGGCACCCGCTCTGACTCTGTCTGTATATCCCGCTCCCTATGAAGTGAACACTTACCAGACCAGCAAGTGTAAAGCCTGATTGAATGATCTTTCACTCATCATCCGGTGTCAGCTCAAACACCGGATGATAGGGTATTAGCTGTCCGCTCTCTCTTTGAGGATAGCAGCTAATTGGAACCCCTTCTAGTTTCTCCGCCAGCTTAACTGACCCTAGTTGGATGCTGTGTGCTCAATAAATATATACATATGTTTAATTTTTTTTTTTGTTGTTGTTTATCTCACTTTTTATAGACATTTGATGAGCTTAGTTTTGGAAGAATATTATTTATTCCTAGTGTAGCGCAGGGGTTTTGCCACCCAAGTTACTATGTTAAAGAATGTGATGTTCTTTAACCACTTTAGCCCCGGACCAATTTGCAGCCAAAGGACCTTAACTGACAATTGCGCGGTTGTGCGACATAGCTCCCAAACAAAATTGGCGTCCTTTTTTTCCCACAAATAGAGCTTTCTTCTGGTGGTATTTGATCACCTCTGCGGTTTTTATTTTTTGCGCTATAAACAAAAATAGAGCGTCAATTTTGAAAAAAATTCAATATTTTTTACTTTTTGCTAGAATACATATCCCCAAAAAATATATAAAAAAATATTTTTTTTCCTCTGTTTAGGCCGATGTGTATTCTTTTACATATTTTTGGTAAAAAACAAAACAAAAAAAACGCAATTAGCGATTATTGATTGGTTTGCGCAAAAGTTATAGCGTTTACAAAATAGGGGATAGTTTTATAGCATTTTTTTTTACTAGTAATGGCGGCGATCAGCGATTTTTATTGTGACTGCAACATTATGGCAGACACATCGGACATTTTCGACACATTTTTGGGACCATTGTCATTTATACAGCAATCAATGCTATTTAAATGCATTGATTCCTGTGTAAATGACACTGGCAGTGAAGGAGTTAACCACTAGGGGGCAGTGTAGTGTTATGTATGACGTTATGTGTTTTTTTTATTGTAGGGGGGCGTGGCCTGGCATGTGACATCACTGATCGTCATTCCCTATAAAAGGGAAGAGACGATCGGTGACAGCCACACAGGGAAGCACGGGGAGAGGTTTGTTTACACAGACCTCTCCTCGTTCTTCAGCTCTGTGACCCGATCGCGGGACACCAGCGGCGATCGGCTCCACTGGTCCCGCGGCCATGGACACGGGGCACAGGACCGGTGGCTCCCGACCCACGGCTGGGCACTTTAAGTGCCCAGCCGTGCCATTCTGGTGATGTATATTGGCGTGAGGCGGTCCTAAAGTGGTTAAATAAGAGTTTGGCTCCCTCTAGTGTCCTTTCTATTTAATGCTATTAAGACTTTTGTTTGGTTTCATTAAAGCCAAGTTCCAAAGCATTGTGGGAGATATAGTGAATGAGGAAGTGACTCATGTACTAAAACTCAGTCTGTGAACTACCGACCCACAAAGCCCAGCTCACCTACCCACAATGCCAGGTCAAAGAACAGCCTGCTGGGTAGACAAATAAAAGGGACAGCGCGGCCATCTTTCAGTCTCTTGGGACGCCATTCAAAGCCTGCCTGCAAGGAGGTCTGTGTGACAGACTGTGGCCTGGAAGGCATGGAGCGGAATTGTTTGGCCTCTGAGGAGTTCCAGTGCACAGTCAACTGGACCAGCGTGCGGATGGACCGGAGGATCCAAGGTTTCTAAAGGTTTCCTGCATTACAGTTACATCAGCATCAGAAGGAGCGGTGCAGTGTGATGGCACCAGCTTGGATTGGGACTGAGATACCAGGGATGGAATCTTGCAAGCATCTGGGCCTGTTCTGGTGAGCGGGCACTTGTTGTTATTTAGTTACAAACTGCTGGTAGGACTTGTAGTCCCACAGAAGTGTTCTCATTCATCCATAGTCTGCATACAGTGGAATTTCAGGGTTGCTTTCCCTGTGCTATAAAGGTAATGCTGCATCTCATCCACTGCTAAGGAGAAAATATACAAGTTCCTTCTTTTTGCACATACACTATTATCAGCGCATCACTTATCCTATAGCCTGCTGTCTACTTGTTTATCTGTCGGATTTACAAATACTGCAGTCTAATACTCTGAGCTAGCTAAAGATCAAGAGGGCAAGGACTTCTATCATCTACAAAATATCCTAGTTTATTTTGCATTGAGAACATTGCACTACAACGTAGGGGGAGCCCTTGAGCACATGATATATGTACTGTGTTATACTACTGCATGTTCATAACTGTTATTGCAGATTTGGTGCATATGCTTTGAGGTCAGTGACAAGGCGCTTAATATAAGTGTTTGAGGATATTCAGTGTCAGTCTTAGGCCGCGTACACACGCGCGGACTGTTCGCCCAACCTTGTTCGGCAAACAGTTTGTCAAACAGTCCGCTCAAAATTTGCATGAGCGGACTTGCCCACACACGAGCGGACTGTTTGACGAACAAGGTTGGGCAAACAGTTCGCTCAACTTTTGAAATGAACGGACTCGCCCACGTAAGGAGGAGGCAAATCCGCCCATTTCGAGCGCGTGTACAGGTAGGCGGGGCCCGCGAAGGAGACGTCGCGGGCTCCGCCGCCTGGAATGGGCTTAAAGGGGAACCCCAACGCCGAAAAAAATCGGCGTGGGGGTTCCCCCCAAGTCCACACCAGACCCTTGTCCGAGCACGCTACCCGGCCGGCCAGGAAAGGGGGGCGAGCGAGCGCGCCCCCCCCTCCTGAGCCGTACCAGGCCGCGTGCCCTCAACATGGGGGGGTGCCTTGGGGAAGGGGGGGGCCGCGCGGCCCCCCCACCCCAAAGCACCTTGTCCCCATGTTGATGAGGACAAGGGCCTCTTCCCGACAACCCTGGCCGTTGGTTGTCGGGGTCTGCGGGCGGGGGGCTTATCGGAATCCGGGAGCCCCCTTTAAGAAGGGGGCCCCCGGATACCGGCCCCCCACCCTATGTGAATGAGTATGGGGTACAATGTACCCCTACCCATTCACCTGTGAAATAAAGTACAAATAAAAACACAACACAGGGGGAAAAAATATTTTATTGCACAGCCGGGGGTCTTCCGTCTTCGGGGGTCTTCTCGCCGGACTCCTCCGCTATGTGTGTGTAGCTCTTTTGCCAGCGGAGGAGTCCGGCTTTCTTCCTCCCCGCCGCCGGCCTCTTCTCCCGACTTCGGGGGTCTTGTCCCCCTCTTCGGTTCTTCTGCCGGGCCACCGCGCCTGGTCCGGTGGCCCGGTCTTCTGTCGCCGTCTTCCGTTCTTCTGTCGCCGCCTTCGGTTCTTCTGCCGGGCCACCGCGCCTTCTTGTAGCTCTTTTACAGGCGGTGGCCCGGTCTTCTGTCGCCGTCGCCGCCTTCCGTTCGTGTTCTTCTTCTTGTTCTTCTTGTTCTTCTCCAGGCGATGTTGACACGTCGCTCCCTCCGGCCGGAATGCCAGAGCCGCCCTGCGCTGTGACTTATATAGTGACAATGGGGCGGGGTCACATGGTATATGTCACATGGGTTGATGTCACATGGTGACCCCGCCCCCTTACGATGTCATAGTCCCCATGTGACATCAACCCATGTGACCAACCCATGTGACATATACCATGTGACCCCGCCCCATTGTCACTATATAAGTGACCGCACAGCGCGTCCCCGGCATTCCGGCCGGAGAGCTCGTCGAGTCAACATCGCCTGGAGAAGAACAAGAAGAACAAGAAGAAGAACAAGAACGGAAGGCGGCGACGGCGACAGAAGACCGGGCCACCGCCTGTAAAAGAGCTACAAGAAGGCGCGGTGGCCCGGCAGAAGAACCGAAGGCGGCGACAGAAGAACGGAAGACGGCGACAGAAGACCGGGCCACCGGACCAGGCGCGGTGGCCCGGCAGAAGAACCGAAGAGGGGGACAAGACCCCCGAAGTCGGGAGAAGAGGCCGGCGGCGGGGAGGAAGAAAGCCGGACTCCTCCGCTGGCAAAAGAGCTACACACACATAGCGGAGGAGTCCGGCGAGAAGACCCCCGAAGACGGAAGACCCCCGGCTGTGCAATAAAATATTTTTTCCCCCTGTGTTGTGTTTTTATTTGTACTTTATTTCACAGGTGAATGGGTAGGGGTACATTGTACCCCATACTCATTCACATAGGGTGGGGGGCCGGTATCCGGGGGCCCCCTTCTTAAAGGGGGCTCCCGGATTCCGATAAGCCCCCCGCCCGCAGACCCCGACAACCAATGGCCAGGGTTGTCGGGAAGAGGCCCTTGTCCTCATCAACATGGGGACAAGGTGCTTTGGGGTGGGGGGGCCGCGCGGCCCCCCCCTTCCCCAAGGCACCCCCCATGTTGAGGGCACGCGGCCTGGTACGGCTCAGGAGGGGGGGCTCGCTCGCTCGCCCCCCTTTCCTGGCCGGCCGGGTAGCGTGCTCGGACAAGGGTCTGGTGTGGACTTGGGGGGAACCCCCACGCCGATTTTTTTCGGCGTTGGGGTTCCCCTTTAAGCCCATTCCAGGCGGCGGAGCCCGCGACGTATCCTTCGCGGGCCCCGCCTACCTGTACACGCGCTCGAAATGGGCGGACTTTCCGAGCGGGAACAGTCCGCTCATTTCGAAAGTACAGCGGACAGGCCCACACACGGGCGGACTGTTCGCTCAAACACAGTTTCAGCGGACAGTTTTTCGGAATTTCCGAAAGACTTTGTCCGTCCAACTGTCCGCTGAAACTGTCCGCTGAAAGCCCACACACGAGCGGACTGTCCGCCCAAACACTGTTCAGCGGACAAGGTTGGGCGAACAGTCCGCCCGTGTGTACGCGGCCTCACTGTGTGCCTGTCTGCATATACATACTGATGGTGGTCATTGAATTTCCAGTTTCATGTACACATTTTTTGTAAATTTTTGTTTATTAACAGTTTTTTAACACATACAGTGTTACAACATGTACCAAAATCCCTCCCTCTCCCTCCCACTCCCTCCCCCCCATAAACCCTTGTGCAGCCTTTCAACCATTACCAATTCACATTCCACGCCCCCAACTGTACCCCAAAAGAATTATGTTTCCCGGACATCAATGGTGCTGCCGATCATCCCACAGTCAGATAATTATCTAGTTGTGATTATATAATTTCTCTGCCCAGTACATCGGGTGTTTATTTAAAAGCCCACCCACAGCATAGTGAATTAATTCAAGGTGTCCTTGGCATCCAGCCAACATTGCCACACTTTCTCAAATTTTTTGGGACATCCCCTACTTAAGTATGTTGCTTTATAAAGAGGTAGTGCTTTATTAATTATACTTTTCCAGTATGACACCGTAGGTGGTTCAGGTTTTTTCCAACACAACAGAATAGCTTTACGCATGTAAAATAAAGAGAGGGAAATCATAGTTCTTTGCGCCTTTCAGGGCGCCAACTCCTCCACCAGCCCAAGCAAACATGTCGCGACTGTGACAGCAATCGGCACCGAAAGCACTGTCTGTATAGTGTGTGCTACCCCTTTCCAGAATTCTTTTATCGGCTTGCATTGCCAAAATACGGGGTCAAAGTCAGCATGATTATCTTTGCAGCGCCAGCATACTGCTCTACCTGTGCCATATATCCCAGCTATCCTCGCAGGAGTGTAGTACACCCTGTGTAATATTTTGAATTGAATGAGTCTGTCTCTGACTGACACCAGGGTCTTGAATGGGTAATCAAACATATCATCCCAATCCTCCCCCCCAAAATCTGTTACTAATGCACTCCACGTGTCTCTACATTTTTTAAGCATTTTTGGCCTTTCCACAAATAGTTCTTTGTAGACTATTGAGAGTGGTTTTAGTAAGTCCTCCGCCCTCAGCATACTCTCTAGGGGGGATACACCTAACTCTAGGGTGTCAGAACCAAACTGAGTAACAAAGGCATGCCTCAACTGGAGGTATCTAAATAGATACCAATTGGGAAGATTGTATTTATTTTTCAGTTGGTCAGACGTAAATAACTTTGTCCCCCCCACTACATGCTTCAGTTGTTTAATGCCAACCCTGGCCCATATCACTGGGTCAGGGATTGCACCAAAGTGTGGCAGTCTGGAGTTGAACCAGAGGGGGGTGTCCTGTGACCAGCTCCCCACTTTGTTTTTCATCAAAATCTGTGCCTTGTCCCATGTGCGCACCGTGGCCCGCATTGAGGCAGTCAAAGATGAAGAGGTTTGTGGGTCTCTGTATACTAAGTGAGATAGGCTCTCATACGATCCCAGAAGGGCTGCTTCCAGTACCGTTGCTGAATCCCCGTCATCCCTCGTCAACCAGCGTCGAGCAATCACCATTTGTCCTGCTATAAAATATTTTAAGAGATCCGGTAGTGCCAATCCATCTTGACCCCAGGGCTCCTGTAAAGTACAAAGACTTATGCGTGGGTGTGCAGCAGCTCAGAAAAAGGAGCTAAATAGACTATTCACCCTCCTACAAAAGGAGCAGGGAATCCAAATTGGTGTTTTCCATAGGAAGTACAAAAATACTTACAGAACTTTAATTTTAAGTAGGTTGAACCTACCAATCTAGGACAGTGGCAGATGTCTCCACACATCAAGTTGCAATTTGACCTTGGCCAACAAAGGAAGAAGGTTTAGGGACATAAAGTCACCAACCCGAGGTGATATACATACGGCCAGGTACTTGAACTCCGTCACCCATGCAATGGGGAACCATTTGGTTTCCAGGGCCTGGGCATCTGCGTCAATAGCCATCACATTAGACTTCTCCCAGTTAACTCGCAGTCCGGAGAGCGTGGCAAATTTGTCAGGTATTCTGAGCACTGCCTCCAAAGATGACCCTGCATACAGGCCTTGAATGCATCCCATACCGTTGTGGGGTCAGTAGACCCTATATTATCTTTCCAATAGTTAGTGAAATGTGGTGCTACCTGAGAGGATACCTCTTCTACCTCCAACCAGTCAGTGTTTAACCTCCAAGCTCCCCCTTGAGAGCCGAAAGGGGACCAATGTGTACCGATAATGGTGTGTGATCTGAGATACCCCCAGCTAAATAATTGGCTCCTCCCACTAACTGCAACATTGATGCATTGGCGAATGCCAAATCAATCCTCGAAGAGGATCTATGCATTTTTGACAGATGAGAATAACTTCTAGTGGTGCGGATTTTTCCATCGCCACAGTTCTGTCAGGGAGGCCATAGCCGCCCACGCAGAAAGGTCGGCCGATGCCACTCTAGTTATATTCGAGGAATCCAGAGCAGTGACAAGTATGGCATTAAAGTCCCCTGCTATAATAAGAGGAAGATGCATGTAGGGTGCAAATTTCCCAAGGAGATCATACAGAACCTGAACCTGGAAAGGAGGGGGTATATAGACATTAACTAAGACCATCTTGCAAGTACTAATGTCAGCAACAACAATCAGACACCTGCCTCCTGGATCTGAGATGACATGATGTATGGTGCAGGGTACTGCCCTACTAATTAGGAATGACACTCCCTGGCATAGGTGGAGTACGATGCATGTATCGTCCTCTGTATCCAGGCTCTACGTAAGGCCAGCACCCTGCTCCCATCCAGATGCATCTCCTGCAGAAACACTACATGTGGGGTGATCGTTTTCAAATATTGGAACATTAAGGCTCTACGAAATTTGTCGTCCAGACCTCGGACATTCCAAGATACTACGTTAAACATTGATCCCGCCATTGTCACATGTTAACTTGACAGACATTAAGTAGCATACCTGCATTAAAAGAAGGAAATACAGTTGGTTATGCATTTAATGTATGCTGTGCAACATATCATTTGGAAAACAGAATGTCTGACGTGGAAGGCTGCACCCACTGAGTATACTAACCCTTGAACCCCATAAACTCCCTGCTGCTGTTTAGCAAACCAAAACAACAAGTACATGCAGCTTTTTCCCGAACATTGTCCAAAAAAAGTCCTGAAAGGCATGACAGTAGATAAGGTCAAAATGGACCAGTATAAAAAGAAGAAAACAAAAACAAAAAGTTGCAAAAAAGTCTATCTTCTGAAGACATTGTGTCCATGTCTGTAGAGCTCCCCGCCTCTGCATTAGAAACCCGTCGGTCACCTACGTGGTAGCTAGTGCCCCTCCTCTACTCTCAGGATTTGTAGTGGTCCCAGCACAGGGAGATACATATGGTACAACAAGGGTCAAGTTGGAGTATACCTAGGTGCCTACATAGAAATAGGCATGAAGGAGGAGTAGGGCAAACTCCCAATCCCCCCCCCCCCCGAACCAGAGAGTCCAGAACATTATTAACCATTGATGCATAAGCAAAATATTGGGTTACTGAACCTGCCAGGGACTGGAACAAATAAAACTCTTGGAGTAAAACCAGAAGGAAAAAACACATCCGCCAGAGTTGCAGCCAGGTAAGTAGGCCTGAAAATTACCACAGAGATTGTAGCCAGGGGTTTGCCTCATCAGGAGATTAAAAAAACTTCACTGAACCTCCATGCTGAACACGCCAGCGACTAGGGTAGAGCGTGGAATATTTCATATCCCGTTCATGGAGCCGTCTTCTGATGTCAGTGAAGGACTGCAGAGAAGTCAGGATAAAGATGCACCACTGAGTTCTCAAAGGGTAAGGTGGGATGTTTACAAGCCTCACGGAGGATGCAGTCCCGGTCTCTATAATTAAGAAATCTTACAAGGAAGGGCCTCAGTGGGGCCCCAGGGGTACCCCGGCCAGTTGGGACACTGTGAGCCCTTTTCACCACGTATGTTGGAGGGACTTCAGTCAGATTAAGAAGTGTCTTAAAGAAAGCCTCCGCAAATTCAGCTGGGTGATCCCCCTCCGTCCCCTCCGAGAGGCCTAGTACCCTTATATTATTCCTCCGAAGGCAATTTTCTGCATCATCAGATTTAGCCACCAGAGATTGGGGAGTGCTCTGCAGGGTGTGAATGGCGTCATCATGTCCTCCGTGGCAGAGATTCGCGACTCAGTTTCAGAAAGTCTGCCCCTAAATTTGTCCAAGTCTGCTCTAATGAGATTGCATTCCTCAGCCAGGTGATCAATGCGGACCAGTAATGAGGTTCTGCTTTGTTCTATTGCCGCAAGAATAATAGTGGTATCATTTGCTTGTGGAGTCGCCTGTAAAGGTGGAGCCGCCGTTGGCAGCGCTGCCTGCTCCATGTCTGCCAAAAGCGCTTTAAATTGATCCAGAATGTCACTGGGGCACTGCGCAGGCTGTGGTGGTGCCTTCTTAGTTGCAGCTTTGCTTTTTGAGGGCATGAGCAGGCAGACTGAGAGTGTTCAGGGTGGAATTCAGAGCAGCAGAGTGTTTCCCTTTAAGAGTCCTTAGTGGCAGAGAGGCACGCTAACATACAGGGGTGACAGGCACCTGTGGCTGGCTAACTCCTGACTCTCTAGCCGCTGCCTGTTGGAGCTGGTAAAATGCCCCCAGATATAGCACTCACCTCCCCTCCCTTGCAGAGATGGTGGCACAGCAGGCTGCTCAGGCCTCAAAATGGTGGCGATTCGCGGAGGTGTGCGGCCAGATGCGGAGGGTCCATTCGGGTGCTCCTGCTGCCAGCCACCACAACGGTCTCCTCCACGGGTGCCGCTTCTGATGTGCGGGTGAAATGCGGGTGTTCGTCCCACGATCACGGCACTCAAGCGCGGCAGGCTCTAGAGGCTCTGTAGGCATCAAAGATGGCGGCAGGCTGTGCTGGGTTACTTAGGCCGTGGCCGAATATAGGCACAATCAGGCCGTTAGACTCCGGAATACTGGCCGCATCCGAGGCTGGAGATGTCCTGGGGCAGGCAGGGTAACCATGCAGGCTCAACGGGTCACTCAGTGGAGAGGATGGTGGAGGATTACAGTCAGGAGTCCCGGAGCTCTACAGCAGCACGTCCTCCCTGGTTCACATCCGGATACGCCCCCCAGTTTCATGTACACATTGACTGTTATCTATTGTCATTCTCTATATCTAAGTTACCACAGTGTTTATTGTGCTAAGTATTTCCTCAGTAAACTTCTTATGTGGTTAATTGACAATTGGTGTGAGATTCTATCTATTACTGCAAACGGTGAAATGACGAGTTCCAAGGCTACGGTAAATATACTATATAGTATACCATTACTGTGTTTCTCTTTACCGCTAGGTCTCACATTAACATTACCATACAGGTATGCCAGAGGGGTTGAGACTGTTCTTGGGGTTTATAGGCAGAGTACACGATTAAACATAGATCGGCAGCTTCTACAGAGGCTCGTCCGGGATCCTGTTACTCTACAATCAAACCCAACTGACAGCACCCTTATTAGCACCAGAATGGATCGTGCCACTGTGATTCAGTGGTGCAAGGCAGAAGGCACCCAATCAAAAGGGAGCTTGGCAATTGAGCTCCCAGGAGAGGCTTGGGAGGAAGAGCAAGTCAGACAAGTGGTATAGGCCCTGTCCCGAGACAGAAAGGCATGGATGATTGACGTCAGAACCGATCAGAAGACCTCTCGCACTCATGCCCTGTTGGAATGGAGAAAAGGGGTTCCAGAAAACTTCAAAGGTACAACTGGCTAACAAAACAAAGTTTTGAATAACCCACCCAGAAGGTCCAGGTGAAGGCTCTACCAGCTCCAGACAATCAGAGTCAGCGGCCAGCAAAGGCTGTTTTCAGTCAACTCTGAATAAAAGTGGGTTAGCGTCCCTTACAAAGAAGAACAGAGATCCCCAACCGGGGCAGCCATTAGCCGATCTGAAGCAACAGTATCACAGTATATAAAAGTGGTTCCAAGAGACCTCCAGACTGATGACAGAGCAAATCAGAGAGTTAAATACTAAGAGCAAGAGTTCAAGGGTCAGTCATCCAAAACAAGGACCTGTTTCTGTCATGCAGAAACTTCCCAGTGGTAATCTGCCAGAGGTGACAATTAGGTAGGACTTTCAGATTGAAGGTTTAGATAGGTGAAAATGAACAGAAAGACAAACTGTTCTACACAAACCTAATGCATCAGATCGACGTGGGATTCCACAGAGGCTATCCTGCATCTGAGATTGTGGAAGTTGTACTTAAAGCAATTAGCCCTGGCCTAGGTCTCAGAAGTATGCTGGAGATGAAGAATGGCCTGGCTCAACTAAGGAGAATATTAAAAAGCCATTGCAAGGAGGAAAATGCTTCTGAACTGTATCACCAACTGATAAATATGGCACAGGACAGTAGAGAAAATCCTCAGAATTTCCTGTTCAGGGCTATTGAGTTGAAGGACTGCCTGTTGTTAGTCTCACAGGGAGAGGACTCAGATGAACACTTCGGGACTGAGCTGATACAAAAGAAATTGTTAAGATCAGTGAGTACAGAACTGAGAAATGATTACATCAAGTTCCAATTAAGGCAGTATTTGGATGATCCCTCCATTTCAGATGAAGTACTTATAGAGGAAACTAATGAAGCAGCCAACATGGAGATGGAAAGGGAAAAGCGGAAGAAAGTTCACCCCAACAACTCGTTGAAAGGGGATGAACGTCAGCTTAATGTCTTCCAGGGTCTTAAAGAACCCAGTGTCCTGACGGTGATCACTGACCCAATGGTTTGGTTCCCACATACCCAACATTCTTCAAGGAGCGATTCTGAATTGGAAAACCTGATGCTTCAGATGCAAAGAGAGATGTTAGAGATGATGGCCCTGGTGACCGCAAAATGAACTGTTCCACAGAGTGATGAAGTTTCGGTACCCAATAAGCCGTCAAACCTTACAGTTGCTCGGGACAGAAAACCAGCAACTCAAGGGACCTGTTTCAATTATGGAGGAATTGGACATTATCGCCAAGTGTGCCCAAGCCCAATGAAGTCTGAGGCACAGCGCCAAAGGCCAGCGGGATACTCCAACGATACCCAGAAACTGCAGTAAGATTCCAAGCATTCACAGGAAGCTCCTGTTGTTGCCTCTGAGCGACTCAGTGTCTCACTACCTGCAACCCAGGCCACCTGGCATCGGACAGTCAATGCATACCAGACTCCCAGAGCTCAACCTTGGCTAAAGCCGGATCATAACCTCCGCAAGAGAGGAGTCAAGATACAAATCACTAAACAGGCCCAACCTGTTACTTCCCACTGGTTCCCTCCCAAACTAGTGGGGCCTTCTCCAGTTGTCTCGAATACAATTAGAGGGAATCTATACCAAGGCCCTCTTGGATACTGGAGCTCAAGTTACTCTCCTTTACAGGGATTTCTACGACAAGTACCTCAAACACTTGCCACTACAGAAGTTAGAAGAGCTGGAGATGGCTTGGATCCAGCTTGGATCGGGACTGAGATACCAGAGAAGGAATCTTGGAAGCATCTGGGCCTGTTCTGGTGAGCAGGCACTTGCCCAGATCAATATAGTGTACTGTTACTGTGTTATTTAGTTACAGACTGCTGGTGGGACTTGTAGTCCCACTGAAGTGTTCTCATTCATCCATAGCCTGCATACAGTGGAATTTCAGGGTTGCTTTCCTTGTGCTATAAAGGTAATGCTGCATCATATCCACTGCTAAGGAGAAAATATACAAGTTCCTTCTTTTTGCACGTACACTATTATCAGCGCATCACTTATCCTATAGCCTGCTGTCTACTTGTTTCTCTGTCGGATTTACAAATACTGCAGTCTAATACCCCGAGCTAGCTAAAGATCAAGAGGAGAAGGACTTCTATCATCTACAAAATACCATAGTTCATTTTGCATGGGGAGCATTGCACGACAACCTAGGGGGAGCCCTTGAGCACATGATATATGTACTGTGTTATACTACTGCTTGTTCATAACTGTTATTGCAAATTTGGTGCGTATGCTTTGAGGTCAGTGGAAAGGATTTGAGGATATTGAGCGTCAGTCTTACTGTGCGCCTGTCTGAATATACATACTGATGGTGGTCATTGAATTTCCAGTTTCATGTACACATTGACTGTTATCTATTGTCATTCTCTATATCTAAGTTACCACAGTGTTTATTGTGCTAAGTATTTTCTCAGTAAACTTCTTATGTGGTTAATTGGTGTGAGACTCTATTACTGCAACCGGTGAAGTGAGGAGTTCCAAGGCTATGGTAAACATACTATATAGTGTACCATTACTGTGTTTCTCTTTACCACTAGGTCTCACACTAACATTACCATACAGGTGTGCCAGAGGGGTTGAGACTGTTCTTGGGGTTTATAGGCAGAGTACAGGATTAAACATACATCAGAAGCTCCTACGGGGGTGAGTCCTACACTAGCAATTTATTATCCCCTGGCCTTATAGTGATAGAACACCTTTTTTCTTTGTTAGGTGATTATCCCCTCTTTATGTGAAAGTGTGGCTGGGTCTGGCATCTCTTGAATCACAACACATTTACATTTCAGGGTTTCACTTGGACAAGCACTTATTCATTTAATATGCATTTTTTTATATTCTTTAATATGGTTTTTGTAAGTAAATTTCAAACTTTATATTGATTGCTATATGTTCTTATTCTTTATATGAACGCTGTTGGAATTTCTAAATATTTACTTTATATTCTAGCCTTCATTGTTTACCTCCTGACGAAGACTCTTTATGAGTTGAAACGTGTTGAGGTTCAATACCATTGACAGATTGTTACTGAAGTTATCGCTGCATGATATAATTTATATATGTTATATGCCCTTGATTAGATGGATTGCAATCTTTTGTTCTGTGTTTGCAAGTTTCTATCTGTATTAAATATATATATATATTTTTATCAATTTCTTATTGTTCTGTGTGCCTATATAAAGTCCCACTCTAGGTATCTGTACATGAAATTCATATAATGTATGCCAGCATTTATTCAGCATGCAATAGTATAGAGTACAATCTGACTGTGATCTGTTATCAACATCTTTGTTATGGTAGGTGTTACTGCTTGGGAACAACTGCACAATAAAATCCACAGCAGGTTTACAATATAAGAAATAGGTTGTCTTTAAAAGTAAACTACAAACTGATTGTGGTCTATAACCCTATGATCTGTCATTGACATGGTGGATCTGCTGTCCAAGCTCAGAGAAGCTGTGCTGGGTATACACAAGCTTATGGGTATCAGGATACTCCAACTCCTTTAGCTGCTATAGAGCTGAAGATTACCATATAAGTTGTGACTGTGACTTTACACTGTAATTTAATGTATTGCTTACCCCCCCCCCCCCCCCCCATTTGGGGATATCTATAATGTTGGCCATTGTCTTACAATAGATTTCTGATTAATTGGACATAAAAAAATTGTTTCTTGCTTTAGATATAAATATGTTAATGTTATTTATATCTGCTTTGAAAATTAATGCGCAGCTATTTGATCTATTATCCTGGTATGATTGCTGTTTGCCTGTTCCATGAAATCACTGTTGGAATTTACACATGAGTTGGGAAAAGCACAGATTTGAACCCAGAAGCAAGTTGTGACAATGTTAGGTCAATGATGTCACAAGAATCCCTGCATGTTACATGCAGCTGCAGGACAGGGAATGCCCTGATTTGGAGTGACAGCTTGACTCCGGGGTCTGGCAGAACCTAGGTTTGGACCAAACCCATATTCATCCCTACTCATGAGAAAAAAAGACTTTATGAAGAAACCCCAAAAAATCCCACAACAGCTGCTCAATCAGTTTAAAATAGGTGTGGCACTCTGGAAGGGGTAAATGCACTATACTAAATTAAATTCCTCAGCACTCATCCATAGTATTTTATCAGTGGAAACCCTTTATGGCTTATATGTCTTAGTACTGGAGAATGGTGTACTGTATAATGCCTTTGTGTGGGACTTCCTAATTTTAGAGCAGCAAATGTTCATTTACAACATGTACATTTAGATTCAGCGAGAGACTAAGCGGGAACAATAGATCATCACTTGACTTTTTTTTTTTTTTTTTTTTACTTTTTTCCCTTTAAGACAAAAAGGACACAAGGACAACATTATTTTTTTTTCAATTGGAAGTTATGAAGTAAGGGAATATTTCAGAGCAAGTGAATGGTTAGAGAGTTACTCATCAATTAATCACAATGTGCAATTACTTTAACCATGGGGAAGGGACAAAGATTCTGAAATAAGCTATTTCAGAACTAAAAGTCACTAAGACAGCATGTTGCTTACCATATAATCACAAGTTGGACGAAAAGCATTTGTTCCGCACACATAAAGTATAGAATTACTGAGCTCAGGAAGTAAGAGGATGTAATTTCTATATTCAGCCTACACAGTGCAAAATGCAATAAGCTTTTCTAAACTTTGCATTATAACATTCATAATCTTGAAATACTTTGTGACTTTTTTCCACACGTCTGAAAATAATCTATATCCAACAAAGCAAATGTAATGTTCTTTAGCAAATCATGTCACGCTAACAGAATGTCAAGGTCCTCTTTTTACCCAGGTATGAAAAGGTTAAAATGTCATTAAACCCAGACTATGAAAAACGAATTTTATGCTGTATAAGAGTGTTCATACTCAAAAAGCCAAATAAAGCATGTGTTTTGTATAGAGTGAAATATATCTGGTTGATCCTGCCTGGAGCTGCCCCCCCCCCCATCTTTTCTGTGCCCCTATTCCAGCCTGAGATTGTGTACACCAGCTGTTATCTACTGAGTATGCTCCAGTTTTAGGCCTCATGCACACGAGACGCAGTTAAACGCGCGTTCAGATGCAGTTGGACAGTTTTTTCAACTGCCCCTGAACTCATTCAATGTTATCCTATGTGTCCATGCACACAGTCTCGTTTTTTTACGTTTTTATGCAGTTGCGTTTAATCTCGTTTTTCCAGAAGCAAAAAAATGCGTTCAGAAGCAAAAATGTCCACGTTTCAGACGCAAAACGCGGCAAAACGCGGTAAAACGCGGCAAAACGCCGCTACCGCGTTTAGCCGCGTTTGCGTTTATATGCGTTTTTAAAGGTGACCTTTTTTTTTACATTAAAAATCTCAAAAATTATTGCAAATGATGAAAAACCATTAGAAAAATATTTTAAACAATTGCAATTGCAAGTGGACAATCCACAACTTGTGGCAAGTGACATGGCAGGTGGCAAGTGACGTGGCAAGTGGACAATTCACAACTTGTGGCAAGTGACATGGCAGGTGGCAAGTGATGTGGCAAGTGGACAATCCACAACTTGTGGCAAGTGACGTGGCAGGTGAAGTGGCAAGTGACGTGGAAAGTGGACAATCCACAACTTGTGGCAGGTGACGTGGCAAGTGACCTGGCAGGTGATGTGGCAAGTGGAAAATCAACAACTTGTGGCAGGTGACTGGCATGTGACGTGGCAAGTGGACAATCCATAACTTGTGGCAGGTGACGTGGCAAGTGACGTGGCAAGTGGACAATCCACTTGTGGCAGGGGACGTGGCAAGTGACGTGGCAAGTGGACAATCCACTTGTGGCAGGGGATGTGGCAAGTGACGTGGCGAGTGGACAATCCACAACTTGTGTCAGGTGACGTGGCAAGTGGACAATCCACAACTTGTGGCAGGTGATGTGGCAAGTGATGTGGCAAGTGGACAATCCACTTGTGGCAGGTGACGTGGCAGGGGACGTGGCAAGGGACGTGGCAAGTGGACAATCCACAACTTGTGGCAGGTGACGTGGCAGGTGACGTGGAAAGTGATGTGGCAAGTGGACAATCCACAACTTGTGGCAGGTGATGTGGCTGGTGACGTGGCAAGTGGACAATCCACATCTTGTGGCAGGTGGCATGGCAGGTGACGTGGAAAGTGGACAATCCACAACTTGTGGCAGGTGACGTGGCAGGTGACGTGGAAAGTGATGTGGCAAGTGGACAATCCACAACTTGTGGCAGGTGATGTGGCTGGTGACGTGGCAAGTGGACAATCCACATCTTGTGGCAGGTGACGTGGCAGGTGACGTGGAAAGTGGTGTGGCAAGTGGACAATCCACAACTTGTGGCAGGTGATGTGGCTGGTGACGTGGCAAGTGGACAATCCACAACTTGTGGCAGGTGGCATGGCAGGTGACGTGGAAAGTGGACAATCCACATCTTGTGGCAAGTGACGTGGCAGGTGATGTGGCAAGTGACGTGGCAAGTGGACAATCCACAACTTGTGGCAGGTGACGTGGCAGGTGACGTGGCAAGTGATGTGGCAGGTGATGTGAGAAGTGGACAATCCACATCTTGTGGCAAGTGACGTGGCAGCTGACGTGGCAAGTGACGTGGCAAGTGGACAATCCAAAACTTGTGGCAGGTGACGTGGTAAGTGACGTGGCATGTGACGTGGCAAGTGACTTGGCAAGTGGACAATCCACATCTCGTGGCAGGTGACGTGGCAAGTGATGTGGCAAGTGACGTGGCAAGTGGACAATCCACAACTTGTGGCAGGTGACGTGGCAGGTGATGTGGCAAGTGATGTGGCAGGTGATGTGACAAGTGGACAATCCACATCTTGTGGCAAGTGACATGGCAGCTGACGTGGCAAGTGACGTGGCAAGTGGACAATCCAAAACTTGTGGCAGGTGACGTGGCAAGTGATGTGGCAGGTGACGTGGCAAGTGACGTGGCAAGTGGACAATCCACATCTCGTGGCAAGTGACGTGGCAGGTGATGTGGCAAGTGACGTGGCAAGTGGACAATCCACAACTTGTGGCAGGTGACGTGGCAGGTGATGTGGCAAGTGATGTGGCAGGTGATGTGACAAGTGGACAATCCACATCTTGTGGCAGTGACGTGGCAGCTGACGTGGCAAGTGACGTGGCAAGTGGACAATCCACATCTCGTGGCAAGTGACGTGGCAGGTGATGTGGCAAGTGACGTGGCAAGTGGACAATCCACAACTTGTGGCAGGTGACGTGGCAGGTGATGTGGCAAGTGATGTGGCAGGTGATGTGACAAGTGGACAATCCACATCTTGTGGCAAGTGACGTGGCAGCTGACGTGGCAAGTGACGTGGCAAGTGGACAATCCACATCTCGTGGCAAGTGACGTGGCAGGTGATGTGGCAAGTGACGTGGCAAGTGGACAATCCACAACTTGTGGCAGGTGACGTGGCAGGTGATGTGGCAAGTGATGTGGCAGGTGATGTGACAAGTGGACAATCCACATCTTGTGGCAAGTGACGTGGCAGCTGACGTGGCAAGTGACGTGGCAAGGGGACAATCCAAAACTTGTGGCAGGTGACGTGGCAAGTGACGTGGCAGGTGACGTGGCAAGTGACGTGGCAAGTGGACAATCCACATCTTGTGGCAATTGACATGGCAGGTGGCAAGTGATGTGGCAAGTGGACAATCCACAACTTGTGACAGGTGACGTGGCAGGTGATGTGGCAAGTGGACAATCCCCAACTTGTGGCAAGTGACGTGGCAAGTGACGTGGCAAGTGGACAATCCAAAACTTGTGGCAGGTGACGTGGCAAGTGACGTGACAGGTGATGTGGCAAGTCACGTGGCAAGTGGACAATCCACAACTTGTGGCAGGTGACGTGGCAGTTGGACAATCCACAACTTGTGGCAGATGACATGGCAAGTGACGTGGCAGGTGATGTGGCAAGTCACGTGGCAAGTGGACAATCCACAACTTGTGGCAGGTGCCGTGGCAAGTGACACGCTAAATACAAGTACACTGCAGCTCTCACAGCTGCTGCTACTCACTCTGGTCTCACAAAATTGCTGAAATAGTTAATTTTTGAGCTGGGGAGGGTCTATGATGTTAGCTTAACTAAACGCTTCTAGACGCAAACGCGGTAAAACGCCGCTAAATCGTGGTAAAAATCGCGGCAAAACGCGCGTTTCTAAACGCCGGTTTTAACATGTGTCCAGCAGCGTTTGCATCTGCGTCTCGTGTGCATGAAGCCTTAGTTCCCTTTCAAAGCTGTTCATTTCCTCCTTTTTCTTATGGGTGTATACATGGTGGTGGTCTTTCCTCCTCCACTATTGTCCCCCCCTTGGATGTAGATGCTATATATACCGTGGATATAAAAAGTCTACACACACCTGTTTAAATGTCAGGTTTCTGTGATGTAAAACAAAAAGAGACAAAAATGAATCATTTCAGAACTTTTTCCACCTTTAACGTGATCTATAAACTGTACAAATCAATTGAAAAACCAACTGAAATCTTTTAGGTGGAGAGAAGTAAAAATAAAAAAATAAAAAAATATGGTTGCATAAGTGTGCACACCCTCTTATAACCTTATAACTAGGGGTGTAGCTATTTTCAGCATTAAGCAATCACACACATATATACATACACACACACACATACACATACATATACATAGTATATCACAAAAGTGAGTACACCCCTCACATTTTTGGAAATATTTTATTATATATATTTATTTTCATGTGACAACACTGAAGAAATGATACTTTGCTACGATGTAAAGTAGTTAGTGTACAGCTTTTATAACAGTGTAAATTTGCTGCCCCCTCAAAAGAACTTTGGACGCAACTGGTCGGACTCTTTTTGGAAGTTTTGTTGCAGGGTACAGGCTGCATACAGGACTTTTTTTGGTTTGGGCCTGTTTTTTAGGCTCTCGGTTTCCAGTGAAACAGCGGTGGGGGGGGGGAGGGGTTATTCAATTCCTTATGATGTCTATAGAATTTTTGTTGAGTGTACCTACCATGTGCAACCATTTAAAGTTAATTTGCCTAGAAATCTTGTAAATGTCCCTACAGGTAATCTGAAGGTCAAATAGTATACATAGAGAGGATGGATAGTAGATTAAAAATACTTTCTTGGAATGGCCGAGGGCTTCATAGCAAGTTTAAAAGGGCTGCTATTTTCCAATACCTTAAGCAGGCGAAGCCCCATATTGGTCTCCTCCAGGAGACTCACCTAGAGGGGAGCAAAATTTTTTCCCTCCGCAATCCCTGGATACAGACGTCGTTTCACTCTACTTATTCATATGCCAGGGGGACTTCCATTTTGATCAGTAAAGCCATTGCGTGTACAATACATTAGGTGGTATGTGCCTCTAGTATTGGAGGTATGATATAGAAAAATGCTTTTGGTAAACATATCTGACACCTCACTTGCACCTGCCAATGTTGTTATTGGGAGATTATAATGCCATCTTGAACTCGGCATTGGACTCATCTAATGCGGCTAGGCCAGCCTCGGCAGATCTGTGTTGCTGGGTATCTATGGCAAATTTGACTGAAATCTGGAGGTGGAAACCCCCGGAGCAGGTGTCGTACTCGCACCTCTCTTCTACATACAAATTCTCAGCCAGAATTCCCTCATTCTTAAGAACATACATGCGGCCGAATACTTGGCAGGAGGTACCTCAGATCACAATCCACTCCAGGTCACCCTTGCCTTCTCTTCGGGGGGGCTGGAGATTAGCCTGCGGCTGGTTACAGGAGGATCAGGTAATAACCCAGGTACAAACTGCAATAGACACTTTCTGGGCAACAAATGTACACTCGGCAGATCCACAGATTGTATGGAATGCATTCAAAGCTGTATCCAGGGGCGAATGCATCTCTGCTATCAAGGCTGCTAGGTAGGAACGTGATGAGGAGGGTGAACTCCTCCTAGCCAAGGAGTGGGTGTGCACGCAGCAACATGCAGACTTCCCTTCGGAGGTTAGCTATGTGGCTCTACTTGAAAGTAGGAGGCTGGTGGTTCTGCATTTCACCAACCTAGCGCTCGCTGAGGTAAGACAGAGGGCCGAGACTATCTTTGCCGAGAGGGACAAAAATGGCAAATTACTGGCCAATCTAGCAGCGGAGCACAGGGTCCCTGTCAGTATACCAGCAATCAACAGTAGGAATGGCACAGTTGTCACAGAGCCGGAGGGTATCCTGGAGGAATTTACACATTTTTACAAATCAATGTATTCACCGATTGCTCCATACGATCAATTGGAATTGGTGGGGTTGCTCCAAAGCCTTTCCTTTCCTCAACTGTCTGACATCGACAGGGCTGCACTGGATGAGGCTATCTCGGTGTTGGAGATCAAGGCGGCCATAAATGCATTTTCACCCCATAAGGCCCCGGCCCGGATGGTTTTCCTGCGGATTTTTACAAAATCTATATGTCACAGCTAGCCAGTAGACTGAACACTCTTTATTTGCATTGTCAAGAACAGGGAGCCTTGCCGGGCTCAATGATGGAAGCCTATATGGTGCTTCTCCTGAAGCTGGGCAAGGATCCCATGGAGTATTCTTCATATCGCCCTCTAGCATTGCTTAATACGGACCTGAAGATACTTGCTAAGGTGCTGGCATCAAGGTTGGCCAGGGTCATTTCGACTCTGGTTGACATTGACCAAACAGGCTTTATGCCGGGTATGTCAACCAATACAAATCTTAGAAGGCTATTCACACATATACAGTTGGGGGACGCAGAATTTCCAGAACAAATCATTGTCTCTATTGACATAGCGAAAGCCTTTGACTCTGTCGATTGGCAATACATGCATAAGGTGTTAGAGGCCATGGGATTTGGCCCTGGTTTCCGCCAGTGTATTGCGCTGCTATATAGTCCCCCTAAGACGGCGATCAGGTTGGGTAACATGGTCACGGAATACTTTGAGATCGGGAGGGCAGTCTCCAGAAGTGGGAGCGATCCAGGTGGGGAGTGTGGCTGAATGTATAGCTCTATATGCTGACGACTTGCTCCTGTTCCTGAAAGACCCAGGGCCATCGCTTAGAGCAGCATTAACGGTCCTAGACATATTTGCCATGTTTTCTGGGCTTAGGGCGAGCTGGAGCAAGTCGTCAATTCTGCCGCTCGGGTCGAGGGCAGGTAGCCAGAAAGACAACACCCTGCCACTCCAATGTATTTCCTCAATTACATATTTTGGGGTCAAAGTAACTGCAAATATCCAGGACTATATGTCGCTTAAAATGGAAGTAAACCCTTCCAAACAACTTTGACCTACAGGTAAGCCTAGATTAAGGCTTACCTGTAGGTCCAAGTAATATCTCCTAAACCTATATGGTTTAGGAGATATTTGCCCGAAAATGGGCACCGCTGTCTACGGCGCATGCGCCGTAGACAGCGGCGCGCAGGCGCACTAAATGCGGCAAGTCCAAGAATGGATTTGCCTAATTTGTCGACTCCCGTGCGCATGCGCGGGAGTGACGTCATCGCGGCTCCGCCGAATGGCAGCGTCGGAGCTCCGAGACGCGACTCCCGTGCGCATGCGCGGGAGTGACGTCATCGCGGCTTCTCCGCTGTCATTCGTCGGAGCTGCGAGAGACGCCACAACCAAGATGGATGCGGCGGACTACAGGTGACAGCGGCGACTTCGCTGGCTCCTGTGTCAGGTAAGTGACACATAATGAGCTACTATGCGATGCATAGTAGTCCATTATGCTTTACCTTTGCAGGGAAAAAAAGAGGAAGTAAACCCATCAGGGTTTACTTCCTCTTTAATATCTCCCACTAATAACTAGACTCAAGCAAATGACGATGACCTGGAAGAACCTCCCCCTCTCTTTAATGGGACTTGTCAGCCTTATAAAAATTAAATTTCTTTCGGTAATCCTATATTTCCTGCACCACTCCCCGTTATGGGTCCCAAAGTCGTTTTTTAAATCCCTGGATAGCATCATAGGGTCATTTATATGGTCATCGCAGTCGCCACGCATAAGCATGAAAACACTACAAGAACCCTGGGGACAAGGGGGACTAGCGTTGCCCGACTGGCAGAAATATTATCTGGCAGGTCAGATGGTGTTTGCTAGGAAATGGCTGATGGCGGAGGATGGTGACTCTGCTACAGTTGTTGAAGCGGCTATATTGGGGTCATATGAAAGCTTGAGATTGGCTCTGTACAGGGGTCCGAAATCCTGCCTACCTTTGACAAACTCCATTAAAGCTACAATTAAGACCTGGGAAACTACCACCACTCTGATGTTGCCTAGTTATGTGGGGGTGTAGGGGTATCAAGGTCTTAAACGACATTATTAGAGAGGGGGAACTCTGTACCTTTTATGAGTTGAAAGCCAGACACGACCTACCCAACACCTGTTTTTTTCGCTATTCGCAGTTGCGCCATGCTTTTCAAACGCAGTTCACTGGTCTACGAATAGAGTGTTTGCCATCTGCTTTGGAGTCTCTTCTGACTTCGGAGGACCTAGCTAAACCTCTTTCAACCGTCTATAAATCTCTTTTAAAAAAAACCCTCCTTGGAATATCCCAGTGCTGAGAAAGATGGGAAGGTAAGATCACGGACATACAAGGAGAAAATTGAGATATGTGGGACCATCCATTCAAACACCTGGTTTTCGGCAAGAGATCGCCTGATACAATTCGAATTTCTGCACCGTGTGTATTTCACCCCTGCTAGGTTGGCATGTATATACCCTTCCGCCAACAGTCACTGTTGGAGATGTGATTACACCCCTGTTGATGCTGAACATATCTTCTGGAGCTGCTCACTGATACAAACCTTCTGGTCTATCCCAATACCCAAAACACCCAGAGTTTGTCTGATTGGCCTAGTGGAGGAAATAGTTCTTTCCCGGGCACATCACACATTTCTGAACATTGGCCTTTTCTATGGCAAGAAGGCTATATTATTAAAATGGAAGAAGGCAGAGGCACCTACTTTGTCTTTATGGAAAGGTTTAATTAATAAGTAACATATAGGTCCAGAGGCTGCGAGAAGAAATTCTGCAAAGTTTGGCAGGCCTGGCTGGATTCCTCAGATACAGTAGGTTAAAACAAGCATGAGACATAGAGGCATAGACATAGAGGTGTATGATAATTTTCCATTTTCCGTGTACAGTATATTCTGCGACTTCATAACTTGTATGGGTTCTTGCACATGACCATTCTGCAGCGGGCATTCAACTCGCGGGAAAACGGGTTGACACAGAAGGTACAAGCAGAGTATATATATTACCACAAGGTACACTCCTTAAAACAGGGTTATGCACGTAGGGGCGCATGTGCGGCGCGATGCGGAGCGGATGTGCTCGATAGGAGCTCCATCAGCCTCGGAATCCCAAACTCCATTCCCAGGGCTATTCGAGCACATTATCACCCGAAAACCACAAGAACCCCTGCGGGACAGATCGTGCATGCCGTCCAGCAAAAAGGCGCGTGGACGCCGTTCCCAACACTCGTTAATTAACTTTCTTCTCCAAGCAAAGAAAGGCATTGCAGGCATGCCTCAAAATGGCGCTGACCGCCCGGAGGCCTCAATCAGCCCTTCGTCCAAGAACTCCTCCACACAAGGCGAATGTGAGTACAACTCTCCTCTCTCTAAAGCTGACCTTGACACTAGCCTATCCTCCATATATAACAAACTGGCAGATAAAATACAGCTAGAACTGAATAAATCCAGAAATTTGCTATCGCAAGAAATAGCCACTATAGGAAGCAGAACTGATATTCTGGAGACCAAACATGACAAGCTTTCTTTGGCTCAACTTTTCTTTCTTTGGCACAACTTTTCATACATGCAAGCCCAAATTGAGGATTTGGACAACCGCAATCGCAGACATAATATCAGATTGCGTGGGATCCCTGAATCTATTACAGATCTTGTCCCTGCAGTTACCAAATTCTTTCATAAGCTTGTTCCAGAGAAACCTCCCTCTGCTTTTACTTGTGACAGAATACACAGAGCCCTTCGACCTAAACCCACTCCAGATAAACCTCCTCGTGATGTAATATTATGTATGAAAGATTTCCTCACCAAGGAGGATATCATGCGTGCTTCAAGAAACACTCCTAACATTGAGTTTGACGGTCATAGGATCCAGATATACCCTTATATCTCCCCTGCCACGCTTGAAAGGAGACGCAGGTTGAAGGAAGTTACCACAGCCCTACAAGCAGCTAGAATAAGATCCAGATGGGGATTTCCATTTAACCTCCCTAGCGGTAATCCCGAGTCTGGCTCGGGTTGGGAATTTACTAGCAGGAGAGGTAACCCCGAGCCAGACTCGGGATCGCATCGCTGGATGCAGGGGAGGACACAGTGAGACTTACTTACCTTGTCCCCTGGATCCAGCGATGTCCGCCGCGCTGTGTGAGCGAGCTGTCCTCCGCTCGATTCACAGTGCCGAATGCCGCCGAGCTCCGTTCCCTGCGACGTTACGGCACACGGGAGCGGAGAACGGCGGCAAATTCAAAAAAGTAAAAATACACAAAACACACACAGTACTGTATTCTTACAGATTACAGTACTGTATTAAAAATTACACACCCCCTTTGTCCCTAGTGGTCTGTGCAGTGCCCTGCATGCACTTTTATATTATTAATAATGTTTTTTTCTGCCTGGAATTTGGAGATTGTCCATAGCAACCAAAAAGTGTGCTTTTTTCAGTGTTTTAGGATTTGATTACATTATTGAATAATTTTTATTATTCTTTATTATATTATAAACTTTATCATACCCGGGATGTCTGCTAGACTCTGGTTTGAAGAGATTTAAGAGCGTTATTCCTAAGAATTACAGGACTACAAAATAAAACGCCAGATTTCCATGCAAAATAATTGTACCACTTTCAGCACCTAATTCCAGACTGAAACATACCGCCAGGGAGGTTAAACTTTCCATGCTGCACAATGGCTCGACCTACACAGTATTTAATATCATTGAAGGTAAAGACCTGCTGGTCAAACTGGGCCTGCTGAATCCAGATCCACCACCCAGACTTCCCTCCACCCCAGATCATCCCCAATTTGGTCCACACCAGCTTCCAGGAGAAATTAACGTGAACAGAGGAGATGGCGTCAATCATTTCAAGATCAAGCACCTTGACACCCTCCGCTTACGCTCTACTTTTTACTGCAATTATTGCTGATTTGTAATATGTCTTGTTGGAACAACAAAACAGCGGAATATTTACACTGAGATGAAGAATAGAAGATATAAAGACATAAACAGAAGAAAAAGAACTTATTTTTTTTTTTTTTTCTCTCATCCCTGGTCAGACTATACAGCCCTTATGGCCCTTGTCCCCACAATTATTTGCTTCCCCCCCTCCCCCCATTTTTTTTTATAATTTTGCACTGCATTTGCTGCAGTATCTTGCACCTATAATTTTTCTGTATTACTATATGTTATGTCATCTGCTAGATTGTCCCCCTACCCACCCTCTGAGCCAGATTCATCCCCCTTTTTATTTTTAGGTTTGGGGTTGAAACACTCGCTCCACTAGGTGGGCTGAGGATCGATGTGTCCTTATTTTTGTATTTTGTAGTCATGTTACTCATTGTTACATGACCCCCAGGTTTTTTCTGTTAGTTTTTTTGTTATTTTTGCGAATTTTTCTGCTTACTTTGCATTAAAATTCTGCAAGGCCTTTTCAATAAGGTATATGTTTTTGACAGGTATCGTTGAAAATGCTTTGATGTTTCTGTTCTCAACACTCTACGACTCATTGGTACACAGTGATTTTTCTTTACATTTATTGCATGTATTGCTTTTGTTCTTAATGATAATCTTATTAGATACACAATATCTCTTATTAGATCAAGTCTGTATGTAGCCTCACCCCTCCCTTTATCATCTGCCTTTAATTCAGGTGATATTCTACTTCAAATTAAGAGATGGGTATAAAAATTTTCTCACATAATGTTCAAGGATTCAACTCCCCCAATAAGAGGAAGAAAGCCTTTAGACACTATAAAAGATTGGGGGCTGATATCCTTTTACTTCAAGAGACCCACTTCTCAAACTCCAACCATTCCCAATTCTTTGACACAACTTATAACCAATTTTATTATACTACATTCCCCAATAAGGCAAGGGGTGTGGCTATATTTATACGCAACTCAATCATTTTTGATATACAGGAAACGTATAAAGATACGGGCAGCCGCTTTATAATTATCAAAGGTCTGGTCAATAGTAAACCCTTAACTATTGCCTCAATATATGCACCAAACGAATCACAATCAAACTTTTTTTCAAAATTTTTTAAAATCTTAGAACGTTATAACTCCACTCACATTAGTTTAGGTGGAGATTTTAACTTAGCTGCTCATCCAGCATTAGATAGGAGTAGAGTTACTCCCTGCTGAAAGGCTTTCACTGAAAACCATTTTGTATTCCCTTAATAAATTTCAACTAGTCGACTCGTGGAGAGCTCATAATGTGGGAACTAAAGCCTATACACACTATTCTTTTCCGCACAACTGCCATGCTCGCTTGGACTACATTTTTAGTACTCCCATATTACTAGCTAACTCATCTAAAGCCTCACATGCCCATGGTCAGACCACCAAATCACTACGTTTGAAACATCCCACATAGAGCTTACCCTCACTCCTTTTAGTTGGCGTTTGAACGACTCCCTACTCACTGACCCTAGCATCTCACTTCAAACCTCCTCCTATATAAAAGAATACTTTACACATAACTCTCTGCCGGAAACCTCCCCTGCCACACTCTGGTGTGCACACAAAGCAGTTATGAGAGGTCACTTAATCAGCATTGCCTCTAGCAAAAACAAAGCCAGACTAGCAGATATCAAACGCCTTACTAAAGATTTAGACTATCTTTATAACAAACTTAATCAATCCCCAACACAAGATCTCAATAACCTAATCCACACCAAACGTCATGAACTAAATTCAATCCTTTCATCTGATGTAGAAAAGTCACTTAGGTTTTCAAAATCCAAATTTATTCTTCATAGTAATTCTCCTACAACCATGTTTGCTAGGAAACTTAATCAAAACCATAAACCAACTCATGTCTATAAGCTCAGAAATCACAGAGGTAATATAGTTACAATATAGTAATTGTTTATTCCCTTTTTT